>NW_021940671.1:2245698-2328415 GCF_001715985.3 Manacus vitellinus | reverse complement strand
AAGCAGCGTGTGGAGGTGCCCAGGCAGCCCCTCAGGGTGGGGGAGCAGAGTTTGTTGTGACCATTGCCCTTCCCTCGGTGCCTGGGAGGTGGGTACAGGTGCCCACTGTACTGCTCTGCCCCAGTCAGGTCCTCCCCAGGATCCCACCGTGTTCCCTCTCTGTCCATGGAGGGGATTCATGGAGGGGTGAAGGGATTTGGTTTCCACTGTGTGGTTCCTACAGCCCTTCAGAAGCCCTTTGATAGAGAACATTTTGTTTTGGGCTTGTCCACAAAGCATCTCTGTATTTGCATTCCATGGCTGACTTCCCTTCACGTTGTCCTTCCTCTTTCCCAGATGAAGGAGGATCGCTTCAGGAAACTGTTTGCTGCCTTTGGAACGCTGACTGACTGTTGCTTGAAGTTCACCAAGGATGGCAAGTTCAGGAAATTTGGCTTCATTGGCTACAGGTCTGAAGATGAAGCTCAAACGGCCCTGAAGCATTTCAACAAAAGCTTCATAGACACTTCCAGGATCACGGTGAGTTGGTGCTGAAAAATTATCTCCTTGGGATTTTTAAGAAGGTGTGGTGTTGAAGATTTTGGGGGTCTTAGGGATGAATAGCTGGGGTCAGGAAAGCCTGAAGGTGAAGGTCTCTGCAGTAAAGCAGCAAAGCCTGGTGCCAGCTCTCCTTGCTGGAGTCTCAGCAGGTGCTGGGTTCAGCTGGGCTGTGGTTGTGCATAGCAGTGATTTCAGGGCTGGTTGGAGCAGCACAGTCAGATTGTGAGCTGTCATAATCCAAAATTTTAAATTTCAGCTCGTTTTTTCATTTCAAATCTTGCTGTTCTGGATAGAGAATGATTCAGGATAAACAGGATAACTTATTTGACTTGACTTGCATCAGGAACTGTAGTTACAGGACAAGGGGGAATGGCTTCAAATTGAAGGAGGGCAGGTTTAGATTAGGTATTAGGCAGAAGTTGTTCCCTGTGAGAGTGAGAAGGCCCTGGCACAGATTTCCCAGAGAAGCTGTGGCTGCCCCATCCCTGGAAGTGTCCAAGGCCAGGTTGGATGGGGCTTGGAGCCACCTGGTCTAGTGGAACATGTCCCTGGAACAACATGAACTTTAAGGTCCCTTCCAACCCAAACCATTCCAGTATTATGTGATGATATGACACAGCTTAAATGAGCACAATAAAGTGTTTCCTATGTTAGATTGTTTCCCATGATTGAACATGTAGCTCTGTGCTTTTAAAATGAACATCTGTATGAAGTTGCCTGTTCTCTTGCACACACCCTCCATCCCTTTAGGGTTGCAATAAAAATTCTTGAGTGAAGTTATCCAGCAGTTACAGAAGCAGACTCTTGAACATGTGTTTAATTAGAGGTCTGATTCTTTCCAGGTGGAGTTATGCAAGTCTTTTGGTGACCCTTCAAAACCCAAAGCATGGAGCAAACACTCTCAGAAGGTTCCTGCCTCAGAAAAACAGACAGAGAAGCCTGTGGCAAGTGCAGCTCCTGCAGCCACAAAGAAAGTGAGTCTTGCCTGATCCCTTGAGGCTCTGATGTGTGTCAGTGATGTGGCAGAGAGAAGGTTGGCCTGGTGTGTGGAGAAGGGGACAGAACAGCTGGGACAGTGGATGTTGGAGTCCTGGTTCTGGGATTTTCTGCCTTGGCATCTCTGTTCCCTGGACCATTATGTTCCCTGAAATTGGCTGTGCTTCTAATAAGCCTTTCTAATTTTTTTCCCCAAGGATAAAAAGAAGAAAGATCCCACTGATAACCTGAAGGAGGTGAGCTGAGGTTGAATTGCAGTCCCTACATCCTTGCTATCTTGTATTAACAGCAAGAGTTGAATAGTTCCTTTCTGTAGTCCTTCCCATGCTATTAATTCAGGCTGTGACAGTCCAATTCTACTGCAACAAACCCTCATTTTAACAGCCCCAACACTGGGGTCCAGCCTTTTAATTGTCAGCTACTCCCATGTGACCACACCCTGCATCCAGGACAATCCTGTTTCAACATTTCTGGGTTTTAACCATGTGCAAGATTTTTCACATTTAACTTCTGCATCTTTTGCTCTTTTTAATGTTTTATTTTCTTTTTTCAAGTACTTTCTAAAAATGAATTATAAAAAAAGAGTAGGAATGAGAGATCTCATGAAGACTTTAATCACTTTAAGGGCTCACCTTGTCAGTGTAAATTGAGCTCTCCTTAAGGGACTTTTGTTTTTGCTTTGCTGGAAATGAGGGGATATCTTTATTTCAAACTCACTGTTAGCTTTCCTGTGTCTGTCTTCACAGCTTATCTGCTTGGTTTCTTTTTTAACAGCTGGAAGAAGATAAAAAATTCCAGGAGTTCTTGGTGGTTCACCAGAAACGGTCTCAGGTGGCCACTTGGGCTAATGACACTTTGCCAGAGGAGCCCAAGAAGAGCAAACCAGCAGCAGCAGCTGATTATCTCAACTTTGATTCAGATGAGTCTGAGGAGCTGAGTGAGGATGGGGATGAGCCCTCTGAAGATGAGGAGGAAACTAAAGGTACCAAAAGGAACTGTCACTTGTGTTGGTCGTGGTGACTGTGAGGGCAGAGGTGCTGCCAGGACCCAAATCAGAGTCCTTCCTCCACACAGAGACACTGTAACAAGGAAGGTGGTTCCTCAGGCATGGTGCTCATTCTGTGTGCTGTGGATGTATGGTTGTTTTCCCAAATTTGGGGAAATGTGGGAGATGCAGTTTCTGATATTTTCTGATATTAAGCATCTGTGCCTACCCCTGGGTCCTTAGGGCAGTGTTAGGGAAGAGAACAGGGCAAAAAGTCTGCACCTTTCCCTTAAATGCTCTCCTATTCTGCAGCTACTTTCATCCCTGGGATTTCCAGAGCTGGATGTGGTTTCTGTTTATTTAATAACCTGTCTGTGAACTTATCTAGTCTGCCTTTGATTGCATATTTCTGGAAATGGTGTGTGCTTGGGCCCTGTTGGAGTTGATGGGAAGGGACAGAGTTCAGTATCTTGGATCCTGAAAGGAAAACTGGAGTAGTGGGTTAACTTAGAAGACTGGGAAGTCTGGGCTGCAGTCTAGTATATGTCTTTTAGAATCCAGTGTCCCTACAGCAGTGATGGGTGTGGTTTTGGAGCCTTTCTCCCTCCCTACATGGTATTTCCTTATGCTGTTCCATTGGAGTGAACAGCATTTTCCCTGCTGCTCCTCTTCTCCCTTTGGGTAACTCAGGTGTAGGTGTGACTTGGCAAGGGGTGGAGGGGTGTTTTGGAGGAACAGCTTGCTCTGTCCTTCTCCTTGCAAAACTAAACTGAACATTTTAAAACCTTCTCTGTGGTCTGCTTGGAGTATTTAGTTAAAATTGTGACGAAATCCCTTGTCATGGAGTTCCTCCATCTCCTCTCTAATTTGTTTTATACATGAACTGTTGCTTTGAAAAACAAATTGTCAGCCTGGAAGTGCTGAGATAAAATTGCTCTGCTGTTCTCAAGCCTGTCATTCCCATGGAAAGGGTAGAGGAAGGTGATTGTCATGATTGTGCCAGTTCTCAGCTTTTCTCTGGCTGAGGAAAGAGCAGCAGCATCTGTGTGCAAAACTTCTCTGGTCTCTCCTCCCCAGCAGCAAAGAAAGGAGGGAAGAAGGCAGCTAACAGCAAAGACCTCTCAGATATGGAGTACCTGAAGTCTAAAGTGGTGAAGGATTCTTCCTCCTCATCCAGTACAGAGGAAGAAACAGATACTGAGGAGGAGGTGGAAGAGGAAAGTGAGACTGAGGAGGATTCAGGCATTGCAGAAACCATTGGCACCTGCACAGATAAAAAGGGGAAGGTAAAAGCCCAAAACACACAGCAAGAGACACCAGTGGAGAAGAAGAAAAAAGGATCTACAGTAGAGGTACAGCTGAATTAGACTTTTGTCTTCTCTAAAGCAGGAGCTTTATGGGTAGTATGTATCTGCCAGTCTCTCCAGGGGTGAGCTGAAGGCCTGTGAAGGCTGCAGGACCCTCTAGGTACCAACTGCTTTGGCTCACTGGGTGAGAGCCATTAAAAAAAATCTCTTCTTAGGAATGAATTCCTAAAGATCACCCTTCCAAACAAGTGCTGCTAGTGCCTCTTTTCAGAGGCTTTCCTGTTTTTCCCTGTGTGCAGAAAATGCTGTCCTGCAGAACTCAGTGTCAGTGATAGGGGGTGACTGTCCCAGCCTCCCAACCTGCCCCCCAGGCTGTTGTGGTGATGAGAATCTCTCGATATCCCCTCCCACTCTTCAACCTCCTGTTTGTTGGACAAGACCAGCTTGTTGTGCTGTGATTTTTCTTCTTTCATTCAGCTTTTTTTCCCCTTTATCTTCCCCATCCTTGTGTGCAGAACCAAGGCAGCTCAGCAGAAGCCAGCACCCCGTTCACAGTGAAACTTCGCGGTGCCCCCTCGAACATCACCGAGGCAAGTTTTGTTACCCAGCTGGGGATGGAGGCTCCAGAGGGGGTTCTCAGCATGATCCTTGCAGAGACTTTTCACTTATGGAGCAGTTTTGAGGGTTGTGTGGGCAGTCAGGGAAACTTTAGAACTGGCTTTGTGCAGAGACGTTTTGTTGCACGGGGTGTTTTTTATACTGGATGTAAAAACCTAAGTCTGCAACTTGCTGCTTCCTGCAGCTGAAAACTTATCCAGACTATTTTAATTCTTCCTGCAGGAAAAGATCCGTGATTTCTTCTTACCTCTGAAGCCAGTGGCAGTTAGGATAGGAAAAAATGCCCAGGGGAAGAATTCAGGTAATGTCTATGTGTGGAAGGGGGGGGTGGACCTGTGAGTTAGGGGACCTCTCAGTCCTTTTATCTGCTCTTTTTATCTGCGGTTTCAAAGCACTGGCTTGTGTCCTGATTATTCCAGACCTTTCTGTGACTTTGCAGCTCTCCTGCCCTACTTGCTGTCCTTAGGATGCCCGGGGCAGAGTAATGTTGGCTGTGCTCCCTTAGGAGTAGCTGCAGGATCTGCCTCCAGAATTTTCCTAAACATCCCAAACCATGCCAAGGAAAGGCCTGTTCCCCTGGGATAGCTGCAGCAGCACCCAGGGACTGTGCTGACCTGTGTTTATGGGCTGCAGGGCAGCCTTTAGCCAAGGTGGGTCTCCTGACAGGCTGTGACTGCTGGAGGTGCCTGTGAAAGAGTTTGGAGCAGGTTCTTGGAGTTGTCAGGGAGGTTTGCTGTGTGCCCTTTTCCTTTAATAGCCTAAAAACAGATGCACCTTTTATTTCCTCCTGTAGGTACCTGTAAAAGCCTCCTTCAGCTGTTAAGTTGGGCTTCTTTGATTTGTATGTAGAGAATAAGCTTTTTAAAGGCAGCCTTCCAGTCGGACGTGGCCGTTTTCAGGCTGGATCGAAGCTTTAATGGGAGCTGAATGCTTTATCTATAGGAATCTATATTAGAGAAAGCCCAATTCACCCTTAATTAGCCAATTAGTGGCTGTATGTTCCCCACATGATGCTCAGTTGAACGTTTCCTTCCTCCAAGGTTACATCTTTGTTGACTTGAAGAGTGAAGCAGAAGTGCAGAGGGCCTTGAAGAGAAAAAAAGAATACATGGGTAAGGGCTGTTTGTTCCTCCTTGTTCTGGCTGATGCCACTGGCAGGGTGCTCAGCTGCTGGAGTGTTCACTGTAGGAGTATCTCCTGTTGTTTAGTTTTTCCCAGGCAGATGGTGGGGGTGGTTCCTCTGCTCAGCCCACAGGGGATAAACCCGGTGCCGTGTCAGGAGGAAGTGACTGAACTGTGCGTGTTCCTCTTGGGCCCTCGTGTTTTGTCCTGTGCTCGAGGTGTATCTTGTTCCTGGGATAAAAGTGATGTTGTTTCAGTCTGGTTGGGATCTGTACAAACAATTCTGTAAGCCTGTGCTTGAGACCTGTGCCTGGCCTTAGTGGAACTCCTGAAATTATGTTTGCAAAACCCACATGCAGAATGGGAACAGCTGCTCAGGAGCCTGGCTGGCACAGGCAGAGGAGCTGGAGCTCCCTGAAAGGAAGGGAGACTGAGGAGTTGTTGATAACCTGGTTTTTATGAGGACTGATCTCTTGTAGCCCCCACCACCTCTTTTTATTTATTTTTTTTTTTTAAATCAGGCAGAGTCCTGCTCAGAGCTTGTGGGATTGGGATTGTAATTGCTTGTGGGATTGGGGTTGTAATTGTTTGTGTCACTGCTGTAACCCTGGGCTCTTTGTGCACTGATGTTGGCTGCCCATGGCCTTGGGAAGCACCTAACTTGTCTCTGTGTGTGGTTGTGGCTCAGGTGGACGATGTGTTGAGGTTTCCCGATGCAGGAACACCCCAAAAGAAACTGTTCCAGCAAAACCCACTAACCAGCCATGGCAGAGAAGGCTGAGGGATGATGAGGAGGAAGAGGACTTGTCTGAATCAGGGAGACTCTTTGTCAGGAATCTTCCCTTTACGAGCACCGAGGAGGACTTGGAGAAGATCTTTTCAAAGTATGGTGAGTGTTTGCCCTAGGACTGAGACTTGCAGAGCAACATCTTTCATCTTTCCTCTGTAAACACAGAGGTTTTCATGCTGGGTGTGAATGGACAAAGCTCCATGTCCCACATCTCTTGAATATGGCCCAGCTCTCATCATCTTTATTGTGGGGTGTGCTTGGCAGGAGATTTATAGATGCTGCAGGTAAGAGGGGAATCTCTGAGATACACCCCAAGTTTGTTTGGAATGTTAGGTCGAAGCTTGGAGTTTCCCTTTTCTACCTTGAATTTAAACAGATTTAAGGCTATCTTTGCGTTTGAGTGTCCTGGAGGCAGAGAGGGTTAGGTTGTGGAAGGATTAAGACTGAAGATAAATGCAGCTGCTCAGAGCTTGCCTGGTTTGTGTCATGTTTCAGAGTCCTGTGAGCTGCCACGTGGTGCACAGCCAGGCTTGGGGTGCTTTTGTTGGGCCCACCTTGTCAACCTGCAGCTCCTGGCTCAGGTTGGTGGCTCACCACACACCCTGTGCAATATCCAGAGCTTCTCTGCCCTCCCTGACTCCCTCATCCCTGGCTGTGTCTGGGAGATGCCAGTTCAAAGTGTAACCCTTCCCATCCCCTTCAGAGGTTCAGATTGGACATCAGGGTTCACAGAAAGCATTGTTAAACATCATAAGGGGCTGCCCAGGGTGGAGTCACCATCCTTGGAGGTGTTCAAGAACCAACTGGACATGACACTTAGTGCCATGATCTAGTTGACAAGGTGGAGGTCGGTCTCAGGTTGGACTCAGTGATCTCAGCGCTCTTTTCCATCCTAAATGATTCATGGATCCTGTGTGGTGGCTGTTCAGGGACATCTCTCACCATAAAGCCTTTCCCCCTGCAGGGCCCCTCTCGGAGATCCATTTCCCTATTGACAGACTGACCAAGAAGCCCAAAGGATTTGCTTTCATCACCTACATGATTCCCGAGCACGCGGTGAAGGCCTTTGCAGAATTGGATGGGCAGGTGTTCCAGGTACAGAACTGATGGTTTTCCTGTGCTGTTGGGCTGCAGCTGCTGGGAATGTTTGTTACTAACACAGCCAAAAGTTTCCTTCTGTGCTTTGCTGCACAGATTGAGTCTCTTCTGCTGTGCTGTTTGGGAACACAGGTGCTTTTGGTAGAGTAGCTTGGTTTGAGCAGCCTTGCAGGCACCAAAATCCTGGTAGAGGTGGGGAAAGAGCTCCAAGTCTGTCTCTTATATGGCCTCTCTGACTTGCAGCTGTGTCTCCTTTGGGAAGGAAAATTCCCTCCTTCCACCTTGGCTGTTTGACTAGCAAAGGTGCCAGAAAATTTCCTCCACTCTACTCTAGCTCATGGACTTCTGTGGGTTATTTCAAAGCTGCTGGGCTTCTTCTTCCTGTCTTGTAGGGCAGGATGATGCATCTTTTACCATCCACGATCAAAAAGGAGAAAATCGAAGATGGGGATGCAGAAGAATCTTCCTCCTACAAAAAGCGTAAAGAGGCCAAGGACAAAGCCAACAGTGCCAGGTACAACACAACCTGCCAAATTCCCAAGTGGCAGAAATGCATGTGGGGGCTTTGCAGGGCTGTCTAGATTCCCAAAGTCAATAAAGCATTTGCTGTGCAGCTCTGTTTCCTTTGTCTCTTACAAAGTCCTTTGTTCAGGTAGTTCAGTGAGCAGCAGAAATTGAGAAAAACAGGGTTTTGAATGGCTTTGTGTATGAGTTTATTTCTCTGGTGTCTAATAAAAGTTGCAATTCTTCAGGGTGATGGTTTCAGATCAGTTGGGTCTTTCTCCTCTACTTGACCACCTGTATTTTTAAAACTTGTAGGAACTTTATCTTGCTGTGTGACAAATTAGTTTGAAAGAAGTGGCCAATACTTTCTGATTTAAAAGGAAAGAGATACAACCTTACTTGCATGGGCTTTGTGGTTTTAGGAAAACAGTTGGAAAGTGTGTTCCTCTGAGCCAACACCTGAACTCCCAGCTCTAGCTGCAGAGCTGTGACCAGTGAGGTCCAGGGAAGAAGAGCTCAGCTGTCTGCACTGCTCTTTTTGCCCTCCAGACATGTCTCCCTCATCCTGTCAATTCTCTAAGGATATTCCACCCTACCTTCTCTCTGACTCTTCATTCTGGCTGCTCGTGGTGGCATTCAAAGCTATTTTTTCCCCAGGAGTATGAACTAGAGAGCCCTCAGTGGAAGAAGGGGCCGTATGACTGAACCTGGCCCTTGTTTGTCTCTGCAGCTCCCACAACTGGAACACACTGTTTGTGGGGACCAACGCTGTGGCTGATGCCATGGCTCAGAAGTACAACGCTTCCAAAAGCCAAGTGCTGGATCCTGTGAGTTGGGTTCTCATCAACTGGGGTGGGAGATCCCTTTCCTACCTGTTTCTTCGTGTCCTGGTCTCTCCTAAAGCCCCTGTGCTTCCGTGAGGCTGGGAGGTCTGTGATGCTGTAGCACCTCTGTGGGATCTGAGCCCATCAATCCCTTTGTCACTAGGACAGTGACACTCCCAGCCCTCTTTCCCCCTCTGCTTTTCTGTGCCTGAATTTTGTATTCCTACATAACCAGCAATTGATGGGAATTTACACCTGAAAGCTCAGTTCCTTCCTGGAAACTTTGTTTTGCTTTGGGAAGTGTTCCGATTCCAACAGCAAAACTTCCAGCAGCTTCAGAGGAGCTGGAGCATTTTACCTTTAAGCTTTCTGCCACATTTCCTTTACATCTGCTTCTTGGAGCAGCAGGAACAGCAGGTGACTGACATTCTTGCCTGCAGGAGAGTAAAGACAGCGTGGCAGTGAGAGTTGCTCTGGGAGAAACCGAGCTGGTCCAGGAAATCCGCCGGTTCCTCATTGAAAACGGAGTCAGCCTGGATTCCTTCAGTCAGGTGAGATGCTCAGCTGGAGGCAACACTGTGGACCTACCTCCTCTAGTCCTGGTGTCCTCATCTCTCTCTGAAACGGGTAATTAAATCCTCACCATCTTGCAGGATTGAACCCTTAGGAAATGTTATATCTGTTTGAAAGTGCAGCTGCCCTCAGCATGGTTTAAATCCGTAATGTAATGGCTTTAGCATGGTCAGGGAAGGAGTCCCGTGTCCCTATCAGGGTGGATCTGGAGCTGAAACCTCCACACCACGAGCATTTGTGGAACAGGGAGGTTGTACTGGGGTGTGGATCTTACAGGAAGTGTTTTCTAAATGGCCGTTGACCCTCTTGGCCCCTGGAAAGGGGCGGCGTGGAGCGAGAGAGCACGGCGTGTTGGATCTGAAACCTTCAGTTAGGCAGCTGTCAGAGTTTGCAGCTTTAAACCCCGTCTTCCCTTTCTTTCCCCACCGAACTTGCCAGGCTGCTGGGGAGCGGAGCAAGACGGTGATCCTGGTGAAGAACCTCCCGGCCGGCACCAGCGCGGCGGAGCTGGAGGACGTGTTCGGCCAACACGGCAGCCTGGGCCGGGTGCTGCTGCCAGAGGGGGGGATCACGGCCATCGTGGAGTTCCTGGAGCCAACAGAGGCCAAGCAGGCGTTCACCAGGCTGGCCTACTCCAGGGTGAGGCAGCTGCCTGGAGAGTGTGGGTCGTGGCTGCTTGGGAAGCTGCAGGAGGGAGTGCCTGCTGTGGGAGGGGGGCAGGAGTTCTGAGGGAAGCGAGTTGTCCCAGAGCCGCTGCTGTTACCCTCTGTCCCTTGGATCTGGGGAGTTGCCTGATGCATCCTTGTGCAACAGTGGCTAAATAGGGTTCAGAAATAGGGTTCAGCCCGCAGAGGATGGCTGGAGGAGGGGGCTGTGACATATTTAGAGGGTTTCTTTTCCCTTTCACAACACAGGAGTGTAATACTGTGGTCCTGCCTGAGGCTGGATCCTTTTGTGAAAGAATTTAACCAGCTAGAAAAGCTGCTCAGCTTTTCCACTGGTGTTTTCCATTACAGAGCGAGATGAAAATGAGGCTGAGAGCAGAGGTTTTTCTTCAGGCCTTGCCCTTCAGTCTTCATTTCTTTCCTGTTTTCTCTTCACAGTTTCATTCTGTGCCGTTGTATCTGGAATGGGCTCCAATGGGTGTCTTTTTAAGCCCAGCCCCTCAGAAAAAAAAGACTGAGGTTCCAGAAAAGGAGGATGAAGCAGGGCTGGTACCAGGTAAGAACTTTGTCCAACTTGCTGTTGACAGGCTGTGGGTCCCTGCAGTGTTTCCCTGCTCATGTCAGGCCACAATATATGCTTTGTCTGGGTGATTTCCCACTGCAAGGACATGATCTTCCCTTCTTTCTCCCCATTCCAGGACCTCTCCCAGAATTTGAGTGGGCAAGCTCCCCCCCTAAGTTTGACTTTGTTTCATCTTACAAAGTTTGGTTTATCCTTTTTGTTTCAGGTGAAACTCTAAAGGTCTCAGGGGAAGCAGCAGCACAGGAAGAAGAAGAGGAAGAAGAGGAGGAGGAGGAAGAAGAAAACGTTCCTGGGTGTACCTTGTTCATCAAAAACCTCAACTTTGCCACCACAGAAGACACGCTGAAGGAGGTGAGCCATGGGGATATAGTGTTTAAAGCAGTTAAATTGCAGTGGGAGATGAGAAAACATTATTACACTGGGACTGGGAATATCCACTTTGGGGTTTCAGGCATCAGTTAAGACAAATGTATCTGAAACTGTTTTGATGGGGTTTAATTCCACCTTGGGACAGGTGGAGGCAGTAGAAAATCTTTTAAGACTCCTCATTTCCCATGCTTTCTGTAATGCTTCTCCTTGGGATAGGCATTTTCCTCATACTGCTTTGTGTGTGAAGGCAATGAATAAATAAAGGATGGTTTCAGAGATGTGCTTTTCATCTCAGCTTCTCCTGCCATTGAGCTGTCTGTGCTGCTTTGCCTCAGCAAAGCACTTGGGAGAGAGTGTAGCATTACTAAAGCCATGTGGGATGCTAATAGCAGAATAGGGAAAAGCAGCTGGGAATTCTCAGCTCTGCTAGTTTTTGTAGCTGTGTAAAATGCCACATTCCATGGCCCAAGAATGCTGGAGCAGTGTCAGTCCATCCTGGACCTGTGTTCCTCTGCCTTGGGACTGTGAGACTGTGTAGAGACCCTGGTCCATTTGGGTCTGGGGACAAATGTAAATGTTCAGAGGAGGACTGGGGCTTGTCCCCTCTTCTTTTTTTACCTTCTGGCTGTAGTTTTACAAAGAAGTCAAAAAAATAGTTTATCTTTGGAAAGAGGTGAATTTTTGGGGACATCACAGAAGTCACCCACCCCTAAGGTGTCTGAGGGCATCTTGTAATCCACAGTGTTGCTCCAGTGCCATCTCAGATCTCTGCACTGTTTCCAAGGAGTGGTAGATGATTTATGGGAACACATCGTGATTTCTTTAACAATCTTTTAGTGTGTGTGTGTGTATATTTTTACAGAAATGATTTTATAAGAAAGACTGAGCTGCAGTGACTGCTTGTCAGGTGTGTGCTGGGGGAGGTGGGCCTGTGAGTGTGTGCTGCTGTGGAAGAGGGACACGTTGTCACTCAAGTTGAGCTGCAAGCCTGTGACAAAGGGAACTGAATCACGTGTCCAAATTCCTTGCAGACATTCTCCAAAGTGGGAGCCCTGAAGAGCTGCACAATATCCAAGAAGAAAGACAAAGCAGGTACTCTAGATGTTGCTGTTCAGTTCCTTCCCTTGGCTGGTTGCTGAGGGCTCAGGTGTGGCATTGCTTTAGCATTCATCTGGCTGAGCATTTGTGTTCTCCTTGGCAAAATCCTTAGTGTCTCTAGAAGTGTTGCTGCTGAAATGGCTGAAAGCAGCAACCAAACATACCCCGGGGTTCGGTCTAGGAGGTTAAGCTCAATTGGCCTTCTCTTGAGATCTTGAGATAGAGAAGGCAGACTCCTTCAGAAGCACAGAAGAGAGCAGGATGTGGGTTGAAAGGAACCGGTGCCCCACCATGATTTGACTGCGCACGGCACGTTATCCTCGAGGGTGTCTGGCTGAGTGCTGGGCTGAGTGGGCTTCCTTTGCCTTCTGCCTGCCAGCCCTGGGCCCCACAGGCTGCAGGGACGAGTGGCTGTGCTCTTGCATTGACTACTCTCACTTTCCAGGCAGTTGGACAGGGAAAATTTGGATTAAGGCAAACGCTGGCTGGAAGGGCCGTGTCTTCTTACTGGGAGCTGCAAAGCTTTATGAGATTTTGCCTTGACAGGGCTTCTCTTTCATGGGGTACTTAAAAACTTGGATCCAGTGAAAGAAAAAGAAATAAAGCAAACTCTTCAGTAGTGCTGGTGTGTCTGGTGTGCTCATGACCAGACAGCAACATCCCAGTCTGGGCTGATCTCGTACCACCTACCCAAGAGCTCCCCTTCTGTCCCTGTGGGTCATCCCTGCAGTCTGATACCACTGAGGTGGTGAAGTTGGAAACTGGGTGTGATGTTTTCACTTGTGGGTTTTTCCTTCCCTCATTATTAATCATACCTTAATTATGGCTCCTGTGCTGGTGTGACTGCAGGCGATGCAAACCTTTGCTGTGGAAGGGGGGGGTGGAATTGGTGTCCTCTCCCTTGTTGTAGAAGTGGCAGCTGCCCACTCAGGTTTAGAGAGTATTTGTGTCTCCATAACGGGATCACTTCCTCCTGTCTGTGTCAGCAGTTGCTTTGTGGGACTCAGTGTTTTATTTTAAGTTTTGCACTGAAATGTTGCAAAGCAAAAAATCTGTTCTGTGTGCAGCATTGATTATCTCCTTTTTGACATCAGCACCAAAACCAGCTGTTCTTGCTCAGAACAAATCAACCAGGGGTGCTCATGAGGAGCCTCAGGACATGGGCAGGCTGGCCTTTGCCTGGGGTATTAAGTTTCTGTCCCCCCAGTTTTGGCAATCAGTACTTGCTCCTGGTTTGTTTTTACATCTTAGACCATCCCTGTTTCCTGGTAGCTTAAAAAGTTTCCTTTCTTGACAGGCACTTTGCTTTCCATGGGCTTTGGGTTTGTGGAGTACAAGAAGCCAGAGAGTGCCCAGAAAGCCTTACGCCAGCTCCAGGTAAGCTCAGGTGTTCCCAGCCTGGAATTCTTTGCAGAGGTGGTGGGCAAGGACTTGGATGAACCCTGGAGTTCAAAATGGAGCTGAGGATGTCAGTGCTATGAGGTTCACTGGGCAGGTAGAGAAGCCTGTAAAAAGGGCCAGGTCTGTGAGGGAAGGGGGTTTGTAAAGGGACAAGACCATGCAGGAGAGTGTTTCCTAGTGCTGATCCAACGTGGGGGTGGCAGAAAATGTACAATGATTGAAGTGTAATGAATTTGAAATTTAATGAGGTTTTTCTGCAAGGTGCCCTTTGCAGAGGGGCAGTGACCCAGGTTCTCCCTCACAGGGAGAACAGATATTGCTTAGTATTTAATTAGTGCTACAGAGTTTGACTTCACCCTCTGTGACTCTGCCTGTGACTTCGGGGTCTTCCAACCTCCTCCTACCTTCTCCATGGCACGGGATTTGGCTGCCCTCTGAAGGAATGAATGATAAAAATAAAACATCCAAGTGTTTGGTCCTCACTACCTGGATATTATGGGCCAGACAGCTGGAGATTGAAGGAATTACTGTCTCATCTGTGCATGTTCAATGACTGTTATCCATGAGTCCCCCCTTCACCAGGTGGTCATTTCACATTCCACAGCCTGGACAGTCTTGGGATAAATGTACATGCTCCATCCTTTTGAGAGGAAAATGGGTATTTTGGGCAGGGATTGGGCAACAGGGCTTCAGGTTCCCAGTGTAGTGCCCACTGCATGTTTTGTGCCCTGTCAGGGATGACTAGGGAAGAGGCTGAACTCTGGGAGGTTTTGGGGCATGGGAAGCATGACCAGTGTTCAACAGAGAAAAGCTTTGGTTGGAAGAAGGGGAGGACTAGATGGAAAAAAAGCAAGCTTTGAAATGCTGTGCTTATGTCCTGGAAGCTGTTGTGACTTTGACTTTCAGTTACTTTATTTACATCAACTATATTTTTGTTGTTGTTGTTTCTTTGTTTTAACTTCTAGGGCTGCTCTGTAGATGGCCATAAGCTGGAAGTGAAACTCTCAGAGAGAGCTATCAGGTAAAGCTCATGTCTCACCTCTGTAACAGGGTTATATTTAAGCTGCACTAATGCTTGGTGGGTTCTTCCCTTCTTCCCTGGCATCTGCATCACGAGGGATGTGAGCAGTGGTGCTCCAGCTGTTGAACACATCAGGCTTTGTGCTTTACTCAGAGTCAGTTTGGCTTGAAAAGAAGAAAAGAAATGATGAGTAGCTGTAGTGGGACCCCAGAAAGGAGCTCAGAGGGAGAACCAGGCACAGAGTTTCCTTCCATGCTCAAGGAAAAGGTTCCTCTAAACCCTCTGCTTTGCTCAGCATTGCAAAACCAGCTATAGCCCAAGTTCCAGGGGGCTTAAAAAGTTCTTGAAGATGAATATTTTCTAGGTAATGAAATCTTTTGCCCTAGTTCCTCTAAGAAAACAAGAGCTTAAGAATGATGTTCTGCTGCCAATTCTGATCAAATCAAGATAAACAGGTTTCTTGCTTGATAAAAAAATTTGGATTTACCTTCTTTTCTTTGGTCAGTCAAGTGCAGAGGAGATGGTTAATTGTGGGTAAGTTTACTTGAAATTAGAGTCTTGATTTTTAGGGTTTCCTTCCTAGTTTTTATTCAATACAGACTATTCTAAATGCAAAATTGAAAATTAATCCACATGTTTGAAGGTGAGTGTTGGCACCTAAACACTGTCCTTTAGGCACTTTGGAAACCCTACTGGAGCTGGTATATCTTAAATGTCAAAATTTGTTTGAAAATCTGGTTCCTGGGGACCAGAAGCTGTCTGACAACTCCCTGTCTGCACTTTTTATTTCAGTTCTTTAATAAACCATTCTTATCCATTTTGATTTTTAAAATCCCTTCAGCAGGTATCCAGCCCTCAATGTGAAATGCTTTGCTTTATGAAATAAGCTGCTGTCTTTTGTGTTAGGTAAATTCTGACCTCGTCCAAATGCAATACAATTCTGGAGGTAAAAAAATTAATACTCTGTTACAAAATTTCACTTGATGTTTTATAAGCCAGGAAGAAAAAGAATCAAAATTGGCTTACATTAAGCTAACTTTTTAAAAATATATCAATTAGTGCATTCTCTTTGACAGCTGAATGGACGAGATTTGGTGTCAGAACAAAAGTTAGTGGAAAACATGAGTCCAGGACCCCAACTGGGGTTGAAGATGGACTATTTCATTTGCAGGTGTGGGGTTTAAATCAGTGCAATTCCTTCCTTCCTGGTGTGCTGGGTGACATTCCTGCTGTCAGGAGCGAGGGTCTCAGTGTGAGCCAGCTGCCTCATTTTCCCACATTCCAAAGCCTGAAGGAACCCCAGTGCAAAGGGGGCTTTGCTGCCCCGTGGTCCTCACCTGCCCTTGCTGTTGCCTCCCCAGGCCTGCTGTGAAACCCTCCCGGAAGAAACAGACTGCCAAGAAGCAGAAGACCTCCAAGATCTTGGTCCGAAACATCCCCTTCCAGGCCACTGTCAGGGAAGTCAGGGAGCTCTTCAGGTAGGGGAAAAAAATGCTTCCTGTTGGGTCTGTGGGGTGCTCTGGGCTGGAGCTGCTGTGATTTTCATATGGGATTTCGTTACTGGATTTTAAAATTGCAGTTTTGTTGTCTTTCGTGGAAGTAAGCAAGCCTTTTACTGAGTGTAAAGACAAATGGTTTGACAGTGTAGAAATTCCAGTAGAGGTACCAGTGTGGAAATTCTGCTGGTGAGGTGGTGATCCCATGAGCTGGTGGTGTGGCTGGAGCCACTGTGAGCTGTTGGAGCCATGCAGTAGATATCCATGGAGCTTGGAGATCCCTGTGCCTGTCCAGTAAATGATCCAGCCTTGGGTATTTTCCCCTCTCTCCTGAAGGCTGTACAGCAGCATTCCTGATGCTCAGCACATCTGCCTGGGGAGGAGCACCCAGGTTGGAGTGGGGCTGGCTCCTTCCTCCACCTGCCTCGCCCACGTGTTGGTGCAGCTCCATCCCCTCGTGGAGGGAGCATTTCCATCTGGCTTTCCCTTCCACTCTTTGTGCCTCCCACCCTTGGTGGGGTGTTGCCCCTTGCCTGTAAGGATGTGGAACTTTGCTGCCCTTAATACTCTCTCTGACAAGAAATAACCTTGTCAGCCATCAGACCTGCCTGGGATAATGCCGAGTGTTGGACAGGGATTTTGGGATCCCAGCCTGCCTTCTTTCTGTGTGTTCTGTATGCCCTCAACCTTTTCTGCTGCCTTGTAATGCATCCTGGAAAACAGGGGAAACTTGGTAAAAAGAAAACCATCTTTACTGCTCTCAGGATGAGAATGTTTAGCTCACTGTCCCGGGCCATGGTCCCTGCTCTGCTTGGAGAAGGAATCTGGGAGGAATTTGTGTTCAAATCTGCCCATCACTCTTTCCCACCTGCAAAATAAGGGTGATAGCTCAGATGTGCAGGGCATGGTGGAGTACTTGCTGTATTAGGAGGTGGCCTCTTTGTGTGCCTGTCTAAGCAGAGGCAGGTGCTTTTGTCACAACTGTGGGAATGAGTTCAGGAGTTCAGGAATTGCTTAACTCTTTGAAACCTGCCCAGATCATGCAATGAAAAGCACTGGCAGTGATTTGTTTGTGTTAGGGAAAACTGCAGTTCCCTGTCTGCAGGGAATTCCACCTACTTTTTTAGCATGTGGTGTTCTCCTGGCTTGTCTGCATGGCTGGGAGGCTGTTTACATGCAAGGTGTAAGGAAAGCTCTGTGTTGCAACACTGGGTTTGGGGTGAATTCTGGGGTTTTCACCGAAGGCAGACCATGACTTGGTTCTTAAACACACATTGCTGAAAGGGTGATGGTAGAATGTAAAGATCCCTGTATGACAGCAAAAGCTTTTCCTTCCTTGTGCTGTGCAGCTTGGATGCTTTTGCTTCAGTGCTACCCTGACAGGTCCAGGCAAAATCCCTGGACTTCCAAGTCACTGCTCTGAGTTTTCTCACCACGTGCAGCACTGCTAATTTAAATCCCAGCACTGTGGCTGCAGAGGTGACCTTCCTAAAGCTTGAGCAAACAAAACCAGGGGCATCTGTTTGCTTTCTGGGGTGCTGGGTTAAGTTCAAGGAGCTGGGAGGTTTATGTGTATCACAAGGACAGACAAGCCCAGTAGAGACTGTGGGGTTTTTTTTAGTGTGGTGTTTTTTTTCCTCCTGTCTTGTCTGGCACCTCAGTGCTGTGGAGAGGAGGGGCAGAGGAACAGTCTGATGAATATTGTAAGGAATGTGCAACTTCCAGCTGCATGTGCTGGTGACAGTGGTCTTGGAGCAACGTGGGAACATCCTGGGATATTCAGAGATGGGGGGTTTATCCTCAAAACAACAGCTTGTGGGGAGACACACACAGCCTTCCATCCACCCCTGCCATCCCTCCTTCCCTTCAGAGAGGCTAAAACCAGGCATGGCAGAGCACTGCCAGGCACTTCATCCTCCTGGATTGCTTTGGTTTGTGCTTTTAAATCAGGTGCCTTTGCTCTGGAGCTTTTTAGCTGTCCTATTTTGTGTTTTGCTAGTTATTTATTTAAAATTGCAGGCAGTCACTTGGCAGTGGAATGGATGGCAGGGCTGCAGGGGGCACTCTTAGCCTGCCCAGAAAAGCCTGGCTGGGGACCACCAGGCTGGGGGGACAGCAAGGGACCACCAGGCCACTCCAGCAGGCATTGCCATGCAGGGTGGCAGCCCCAGGCCAGTGGAGGTGGGAGGCTTTGCAGGGTGAGCATCTTCTCTATTGTTTCACATGCTCCTGGGCCACTTTCCAGCCCTGCAGCTGATGTTGTCCCCCAACCTGCTTCCTCCTGTGCTTGCTTTTTTTTATTTTTTTTCCAATTGCCTGGGAAGGAGAAAAATTAGTAGATAAATATATATACACACACACAATATATTTGTGCATATATTTATTATGCACACACATATGTGTATATTACATATACACACACAGTATATGTGTCTATCTATATATGTGCACACTGTATGTATCAACTCAAGTACATATATTGTGCCAGTACATATTTCCAAAAATATCCATAATACAAGTGTGTTGGATGTATTTCCCCAAATTAATATTTCCATGTTTTGAGCTTTTTCAAGGAACCCTGTGTCACTTTTCAAACAGCCCCACAGAAGGTGTTAATGACACTGGAAAACAGCAAAACAAGAGAGCTGGGTGGTTTGAATAGTGGATTTTTAAAGCTGTTGTGCCTGTGCTGCTCAGCACTGGCAGTCCAGGGAATCCTGTCCTGGTTGCCTTTAGACTTTTTGATATTTTTATTTATGGACCCACCAGTTAAATGCTCAGACTTGCCCTGCACTGTCGTTTGTGTTCCTACAACAGCCTGTAGGAACTTTTTAATTTGGGACTTTGAGGATATCGAGTTCTAATTCTTGGGCTGGAGAAAGTGGTGTTTAATCTTCTCTGTAGGGGAGTCGGGGACTCTCTGCTTAACAGCTCAAGTCCTCTGCCTGCAAAATCAATGTCTTCTAGTTCCAGCAGCCTTAGGTGCTGCCCACCTTCCACCCCAGCCCCAGAGGCTTTGCTGGGATGTGTGATGCTGGTTCAGATCGTGTCCTGCCACGTTCTGCTGGAGGGTTTGACCTCTCTTGCACCCTCCTGGATTTATTTATTATTTTTTCTGAGACCCTATAGGTGTTGTTTTCTTCAGAGGGAGAGCTGTTCAATTATAGGGGCTGCTTCTGGGCTAGGTGTGAAGATTTAGCTTTTGTGGGTGTGGTTTTTTTCCCCCATTTTTGTTCTTTATTGGATTCTACTCTTATCTTTACTACCAGGAAAAATAACAAAAGATAAATGGTCCTTAGTTCTTTCCAAAGAGCCATAGTTAGGGGAGGAGAGACAAAGGGATTGCTATCCCATGAAGGCTGCTAATTTTTGCTACCAAATTGTGGGCCTTTTATGGCAAGAGGGTTTTTTTTTTTCTGTTTTTTTTTTTTTTTTTCAAAAGGAACTCTAGATATGGCAAACTGAATTGGAGATCTGTGAAAGGCCACATTTTCACAGATTGGAGCCCTGGCAATTTCTGAAAATTGGGCTCCTTTAAAAATCTATCACATTAGATCCACGCAGCCTTCATTGGAAGTTCCAATTAACTGTTTGTTTCAGAGTCTCCTCTTCCATCCTCCTTCCCCCTGTCTGCACCAACTGCATTAATATTAAAAATAAGGCTGTTTTGCAGCTCCTGTAGAACATTTTGAGGAGATGTATGTTTTATTTTCCTCAAAGGGGGAACGATTAGCTTTAGAAAAAGACTTTTTAAAAGATTCCTACCCAACCAAAGGCAACCTGAGGGATAGATACAGTCCAGAGTCTGCTTAGGGTTTGGCATCATTGATGCTTTACCACCAAAGGATGCAGTTGTTGGAGTTGCACCTCAGGTAGTGTGTTTTGGGGATGGAGTTGTTTCTTTTTTTCTATGTAAAATAGATCTGAGAAGTTATCATATGGTCTGTATCTATAATTGCTCTTAAATTTGCAATGGCTGTCACTTTGAGCCCTCCCCTGCCACTTAGCTGTGGTAACCCTCCAAATTCAGGGTGAGATCAGGGGGCCAGCACTGCGTGTGGAAGGTGTTTTATCTTCCCTCTGGCCACCCCTTGCCTTTCACCTGTAGGAACTGCAGTCAAACACGTTGCATAAAGCTGTTAAATCACAAAATTATTATCAGTTGAGAGACTGGACTTCAGTTTGACTAAAGAAGCAGCGAGCAGAAAAGCAACTGAAAGGTATTCCAGGGCAGGGAACAGGTTATCAGGTGCATTTATCTCCACATTCTGACTTTCCTGTGAAGAAAGTAACGCTACTTCTTGCAAAGACCTTTGGGGGTGGGTGTCTCTTTTAATTTTAACTCCTTTGCTGACTATTTTCTGCGTCCTGACAAAGACGTGGCATTTATTGCATCTGGCAAAACAAGTGTCTGGGATTGATTAGGAGGAAACAGATCTATTCCCTCTGATGGAGGGTAAAAGTGAAGACAGGCAGTGGGACAGGACTTTGGAGTCGTGTCTCTTCTAGGAGGAGAAAAATCTCTGAAGGGAGATGCAGTGGATAAAGTGGCAGAGATATTTTTTTTTAAAGGCAGCCTTTATGAAGTTAATTTTATAAGATGATGCCTTTCACTTCTTCTGACCTATTATAATAAAGTGTAGTTATCAGAATGGGCTTTTCATTTCCCATTATAAAGGACATGGTGGTATAATGAATCCTTCTGCCAGACATGCTTGCTGTTCACACCTTTCTCCCAGTAATGGAGTCTACATGACTGGAGACAATTTCTCCTTCCCAGAGTAACAGTGCCCTGTTGAAACCGTGGAAATCTTTGCTAGTGAAAGGCAGAGGAGGAAAAAAATTAGTCCCTTCATAAACATGTGAGTTTGTTCAGCAAGTGCTGGGCAGAATTAATTAGAACATTCAATGCAAACAGCTCTGGGATGTCCAGTGCTGTCAGGATTTCTGGATGAACAGTGATGCTTTCACTTTTAAAACCCTTCATGTGCTGGAAACGTCTCAAAAAACCCGTTGCTGCTTCCTTTTAGCAGCTTAAAATTTTTCCTCCATGTTGTAGATGGGTGTGGGGAGAGCTACAGAAGTCCCCATGAGCATCTCCCTGTGGTGTAAGGGTCTGCTGGGGGTAGGACAGGGGCTGCACAGCTGCAGCAGGGGAAGGTGAAGGTGGTGAATGACATTTGGGAGAAGTCAGGAGACATCTGAGACATCTGACCTAGGACAGATCTACTGATGCAACAGGGTGGCAGAAGGAACAGGCAGCCCAGGGTACCCTGCTTGCAAGCCTGGGCATGAAAAGGATGCCCAAAAATGAGTCTTGTTGAAGCAGAAAACCCCTGGGGAAGACGCTGACATTGGTGGGCACCCTGCATACAGCCATCAGGGGGTGGGATCCCAGCTTCCTGCCTTCCCCTGGGAATTAGGACATTGGTGCCAGCACATGGGAGGACTGTGGAGAGTTGTGTCTCACCTAGAGGTGTATGTTCAGGTGGAAACCTGTCAGAAACAGTATTAGGAGCAAGAACTGTCTCATTCCCCCTTTGAGCAGTAATGATGCCTCCGAGCTGGGTTTGGTGCTGGGTGGGAGCACCATATCGTGTTCTCCAGGAAACAAATGGGTGGTTTAAAAAGGTGACCCACCTTTTGAGATCTCTAAAGCCATTCCCAGGCTCCTTCTCCAGGCCATTGAGTGCCAGAGGTTACAGACAGTTCGTGGTGTGGTGGTTGGCATCTGAACCACCTTCAGCACACGGGAGGATTCCTGTGCCAGCAGCACTTCTGCCTTGTTTTGGTCTATCCTTAGGGATAATAATGTCTGGTTCCCGTTTCAAAGGTGGCTTTCCAGGGTGCAGGCCCACGCCAGGAGCACTGCAGGGCTGTGTGCACGGAAGAAGCATCAGTGAGGTGGTTCAGGGCCCATCCTCAGGAGGCGGAAACGCTCGCGGTGTCCGATGATGCCGCAGACGATGTGGCACTTGTGTTAATGCTGGATTCCAGCCTCTCATTAGAATGCAAGGTCTGTGCTGGGCTGCTGAGTGTCTGAGGAGGAGCATGTCTGGTGTGGGGGGCTCAGGATGCTGCTCTGGAGTGAAGCTTTGCACCCCAGGGTGGCTCTGCCCCTCTCACCCACGGGCTGTGCGGACCCTGTCCGCCCACGTTATTTAAAATTCTTACAAAAATTGCATCTCTGGATGTGTTTCCTTGTTTAGTTGATGGCTCCATCCTCCCTGGCTGAAGAGCTTGGCCCCACTGGTTGCTTTTAGTGCCTTTTGGTGTGCAAGGGGAGCACAAGGTGTGGATCTGCTGGAGCGAGTCCAGAGGAGTTGATCAGGGGGGCTGGAGCTCCTCTGCTCCAGGGGAAAGCTGAGGGGGGTGAGGCTGTGCAACCTGGAGAACAGAAGGCTCTGAGGAGACCTTAGAGCCCCTTCCAGTACCTAAAGGGGCTCCAAGAGAGCTGGAGAGGGACTTTGGACAAGGGCCTGATGTGGCAGGACAAGGGGGAAGCTGAAGGAGGGCAGGTCTAGATAAGATATGTGGAAGAAATTCCTCTCTGTGAGGGGGGTGAGGCCCTGGCACAGGTTGCCCAGAGAGGTAGTGGACTTACCATCCCTGGAAGTGTTCAAGGCCGAGTTGGACAGGGTTTGGAGCAACCTGGGACAGTGGAAGGTGTCCCTGCCCATGGCAGGAGGTTGGAGTGAGGTGATCTTTAGGGTTCCTTCCAACCCAAACCATTCCACAGTGTTTCTTTACTGGTACATTTTCCCCTGCTCTGCAGTATCCCTGGCACTGTCTCCTCCCTGCAGCCTTCCAGCAGGCTCAGGGCTGGTGTTTCCAGCAGGTCCTGGCTGCAGTGCAGCAGCTGGGCTGCTGTGATCTTCCCTGTGATCCCACTGCATAGCTTGGTTCTCTTCCCACCCTTGGTCTCTGTTAGCATCCCATTCCCTCCTTTGCTGGGGCTCTTGGAAGATTTAAGTCTTCCCTGAACCACCCCCTGCCATCTGCTCTTCCACACCTTGGGATTGTGTGCAACCTGGATCTCCTGCACAGCCCAGCCCAGGTACATCCTTAAAGCCTGGCTTAGCCCAGAGGATTTACCAGTCCTTTGTGTTTCCATGTCCAAATTGCAGTGCCAGGGAGTGTTGCACAGGGTGATGCAAGTGCTTTTCTGGGCAGCAGCTTGCAGATGTGTGCACCAGCATCACAAGCTGAGAGCTCCAGGTGGGAATAAAGGGCTCTGCTGGGCTGATTTTTTTTTTTTCCCCTTACTCTCTCAAAGATCATAAATTAAACTTTTTTTCTTTTGTTTGGTCTTTCTTCAAGTCTTTTCCTTGTGTGCTGGAAACCCAAACACAGCAGTGCCAACACTGAATATCTGTTGATATTCAGAGAGCAGAAATGTAACTGGCCACTTTAATTTGGCCGCTCTCCAAAGCGAGCCATGGGGTGGGGGAGAGTGAAATAGGTTTTCAGTGCTGTTTTTCAGTTCGAATCATAAAGGTGTTTAACATAGATAAGGAAATGTTTAACTCTGTGTTATCTTGGCGAGGTTGCTTTAAAAGGTGGCTCTTCCCAAGAGCAGAAGGAAGATTTTTCAGCATATCTCTTTCCCTGGTTTGAATATTCATTGCATACTTGATTTTTATGTTTATAGTTTTCCCCCTCTTCTGCACTCCACATACTCCATACCCACAGGTCCCTTTTCTGCTCACCCAAAACCTCTGCTGAGGAGTTTTCAGTTGCCTGCCTTGCTCAGTCCAGGTGCCCAATGCAAATGAAAGGGAGTTTCTGGGCTGCTTCCTCCCAGCTCCTGCCAGGGCACCCACCTGAACCTCCTGAAGGAGCTCAGTTTTACACACAGATTCCACTGTTCATCAGTGTGAAGGGGCTCAGGGAGGGGGAGTGAGGTGGGGAAGGGGCTACTTTGGGAATGTCTTATTCAAGTTGGGGTTTACTTTGGGGTTTTTGCCTTTTTTCGGTGCCCAGTGGCACTGGCACATGTGTGTGCAGACATGTGGGCTGCTTCTCCTCTCAGGAAGCAACAAACCAAAACCTGCTTGTGCTGTCTCCTGTAAATAGCCCATTCAATGCTGATAGTATTATAAGGTCTCCTTTTGTCTGAATTGTTAAGAGTATGTGTGCCTCTGTGTATAAGGAAGGAAAAGCATCATTTTTTTTGCCTTATGTTGTACCCAGTTCTTGTTCACTCTCAAAATTGGCCCCTTGGCCACTGAGTCTGTTTTTGAGTCTGGCAGCCATTGCAGAATCTACAGTGTTGAAGTTCCACTGGACTAACTTTTGAGCTTGTGTCTCAGCCTTTAAGTCAAGGTGCAATCAAGATGATTATTTTCTTGATCTTAAAATCCATGTGTCTGTTGCATTTCTTAACTACAGCTCTTGCACAGTGCTGTTGACCCATCCACCTTCCTGTCTTTCACTACCATGTGCATGTGGGTATTTTTCAGTCTCACTTCTCGAGAAGGTCCTGAACAAGCCTCTAATGAATCACAGTTTTCTCCTCAGGATGACATCGTGTCCTTTATTTGCATCTCTGTTTGCATCATTTTTTTTTTTTTCACCTCGAGCCTGCTGCAGCCTTTCCCCCCTCTTCTCATCCAGTGGGTTTTCAGCCTTGGGATATGATTGCAATTAAGGACCTCCCATTGCCACAGTCTCTCACCTCCCCTGGGGCAGCCCCTGTGCCAAAGGCCTTTGAACTGTGTTGGCTTCTGCAGCTGGTGGCACCAGGAGCAGTTCTGTCTGCACGTTGTTTTTCCTGAAGAAACCAAGCTAAGGCAGAGCAGGATGACCATCTGTCTTCTCACCTCTCTTCCCTCCTCCCCCAGCAGTATCCTGAGCACTTCCAGGCATCTGGCAGAGGACAGGAGACCTTAAATTTGAGAGCTTGGTGCAATTAAGCACAGGAAGAAGCTCCCGAGCCTTACCCTCTCAGGAAGGTGCTGTTGTGACCTTGACCCTTATGAGACATCCAGGAGTTCACATAAGCTGCCCTTGAAGATGGGACATTTTTTCTGACCAAGTTCCCATTTATCAGATGCCAGGCAAGCTGACCCTGGGAAAACCACTTCCTTTGTTCTGCTTGTGTTCTGCTGCCCATCAGTGGTCCGTGCACATCAGGCTCTCCCCCTCATGGGTGGTCTCTGGGCCTTGCCCAGGGATGTTTGGTGGACAGGTTTGGTCCCTCTTCAGCCCATCCATCTTTTTTTTTTTTTTTTTTTTAAATTTCCTTGTGGAAACTCACATGGAAAAGCAGCAATGATGACTTTTCCAAGCCCAGGAGTGCCAATCTCAGCACCTCAACAGGCTGAGCCTGACCACAAGCAGCACTGGCAGGATCTGTGCCAAAACTTACTGTGCAAATTCAATTGTCGGGGGGCTGCATGAGACCCCTCTTTGGTTCTCTTTAACCCAGTTCCTGTTCTCCCCACCCTTTGATCCCGCTGCCATGACAGCAGCTGAAGGGTTAAAAGAGTCTGGGGGGCGAGGGGGTGGGGACAAGGTATTTCAGATGCTCATTACTCACTGCCAACTTCCCCCAAAATCATATTAATTTCACGCTGTCACGCAGGACTGCGCCGTCTCCCTCGTCAGCATCCGGGAGGGTGACGGGCATGGGGGGAGTGCAGGTCCCCCCCCTCCTCACCACGGGTGTGCTTTGCAAAGCTCATTGGTGGCCTCTTTCCTGGCTGAGGTACCGACCCAGCGGGGCTGGCACTGGGCTGGGGCTGCTCACCTTGCGGGGGGATCTGGGGAACCGCCGTGCGCTGCCTCCCGAGGATCATTTTCCACCCCGCTGCTTGTGCAAAAACCCCATGAAATTAGGTCTGCTGCAGCAGGGAGGTCTGGAGGAGGGAAGGAGGGAGGCAGGGGAGCTGCCAGCCTGCCCTGCCCTACCTGTGGGCAGCCAGGGTGCTGCTTGAAAGTTGGTCTTTAACCATTTGCCTCCCTTTGTGTTTTTTAATGCCAGTGAGCACGGCCTGGCTCTGCCTGCAGAGATCGCCTCCTCTCATTTCTCCCCTTCTCCCCCTCTTTGGCTCTTTGCTTGCTGTGTCTGCCAGAGCTGTCACCTCTGCAGGGACTTCTTGCTGTCAGCTGGGACTCTGACGGCTCCCACACAAGCTTAGCATTCCCAAGCCCATCCCAGTTGGAAGCTCACTCTCTGGCTTCAGGCATTCTGCTCTGTCCCCAGCCATTTTTACTGTTGTCAT
The DNA here is from genome assembly GCF_001715985.3 of Manacus vitellinus. Taxonomy (NCBI): domain Eukaryota; kingdom Metazoa; phylum Chordata; class Aves; order Passeriformes; family Pipridae; genus Manacus; species Manacus vitellinus. The sequence goes on along the minus strand of NW_021940671.1, from coordinate 2,302,199 downwards.
CCCTAGAACCTGACTCACTTTTTTTTTTTTTCCCCATGGGTGTGCTTGTATTTTTGTGTGTTTTGGAACTGGAAGGATCATGCCCTCCCTTTTTCTTCCATCGTGTAGCCTGTGGCCACACTTCTTGGAGCACCTGGCAAAATCCAGAGCAGCAGCTCGGGGCTCCCTGTGTTTGCAGAGCTGGGAAGGAAATGGTACATTAAGAGACACAGCTCTCCCCACAGCAGAGAGCTGGTGGCTTGGGCTAAAAAGCCTTGTTTGAGGCTAAAAAGCTTTGGAATAAACCTTGAGAGAGGAGGGAAGAGGAGATTCATGAGCCCCAAGGGTTCTGTGGCTCTCGTGCCCACAGAGCTCTGGGCCCTTGGGAGTGGAGGATGAGAACAGCAGCCTCTGGTACCTCCAGCTGTGTGCTGGGACTTATCAATGCTTTGGAAACATTAGGGAATCTATCATACTCCATTTCTTTAATCAACTGTGCTCATGCTTTTCTGGCTCTCATTCCTTTCTGAGGTCCCATCTTGCTTGAAAAGGCCATCCTCTGATGTGTGAACTGAAAGCAGGCTCCTCCTACACAGACTCATCCCTTGGGAACATCAGCATCTCCGTGCTGCGCCTCCCCCACCTTGGCATTGACCTTAGGAGCAGAGAGTGCTGCAGGAAAGCTCTCTGAACCTCCTTTTGCAGGGCCAAAGCACCACCCCAGCAGCTGGCACTGTGTGTGACCAGCCCATGTGATGATTCCTGGCATTGGCTTTTACCCTTTCCCACGTAGTGGATCTTCCCCCAGAAGCAGAGATGTTCCTTCTGGGAGGTATGTGGGGTGTTGTGGCCATTCCAAGGCAAACAGGTGCTGGTGGAGGTGGTTTCCTGAGCCCTGTTGCTTGATATCCATGCAAGAATCAGAGGAAAGCTCTTAACTTGGCAAGTTCCTCTATTCAAGCCAAGCATCTCTTCTCCAGGTGTTCTTACCTGCTCTCACCTCTTTGGCTCCTTCAGTATGGGCATGGCTGCTTGTGTACCAGCTTCAAGAGCTGTGCATGTGTAGCCTTTAAAAATTAGGATCATCTGTTGAAAGCCCCTGGCCCGGAAGCCTCACATCAAGTAGAGGTGAGATCCCAACTTCTTGCAAGCTGGGTGTCCCTGCTTGGGTATTCCATGCTGTTGGAAATGCCTTCTCTGGAGAGGGCAAACTCTGGCCCTTTTGGACCCTGGGCAGCCCCAGCAGGTAATTTTTAGGTGTGTCATTGCCTCTCTTCTCCCCTCCCAGCATCCATGGGTGCATTACAGCTCGTTCAGGTTGGCTGGTGAGGCACTGCCAGCAGATGCAGAATGATGTGGTTTCTGTTCCTCCTCTGGAGCCCCCTCATTTCTGCCTCACGTTCCCCTTCTCAGCCTGCAGCTGCCACCCGGCTCTGACAGCATCTGTCAGCCAGGTACAAGTGTCTGCTCCTGCCTGCCATCGATTGTGAACACCCAGGGCGCTGGGATGAGCCTTCCCAGAGGTTTTGAGGGAGCAGTGGAAGGGGGATGATGGGCAGAGCTCACACCCTGCCATGCAGACACCCTGCTCAGCGTTCAGCGCTGCCTTTGACCTGTCCTGCCCAGCTCTGCCTTTATTTGCATCTTTCTGGCTCCCACCAGAGAGCAGAGCTGTAAAAGGCTCAGGCTGTGCATTTGTTGGGTGGTTTAATTTATGGGAGAGGCTCTGAGTTGGGAGGGGGCAGTCAGGGCTGGGGCAGGGGGATGGGGAGCATTGAAGCAGATGCTTCTCCTCGTCAAAATCCATTTATTAAATTAGCAAGGTTGTATCAACAGGGCTCAGGGCTGCTGGTGTTTGTGTACTGATACAGTGATTCTGAGCTAGGACAAGGTTTGAAACCGAAGGATGGTCAATTTAGACCAGGTAAAAGGAAGAAGTTTTTTACAAGGAGGGTGGTGAGGCACTGGCATGGATTGCCCAGAGAAGCTCTGGGTGCTCCCTCCCTGGAAGCATTCAAGGTCAGGTGGGCAGGGCTCTGAACAACATGGTCTGTGGAAGGTGTCCCTGCTCATGGCAGGGGAGTTGGGGTAGATGATCTTTAAAGGTCCCTCTCAACCCAAACCATCCTGATTCTATGACAGTGCAGGGAGGTTTGTCCCACCTCTGGACATCTCCCTTCACAGGGGAATGTGAGTGGTTCACTCTATGCCTGGCAGAGGTCCATTCCCACGGGGAGGATCTGCCTCTGGGAAGTGTGTGCCTGGCTCCAGAGCAGCTCCCATGAACATGGGCTCCCACTTCCCTGCACCTGGACACTCCTGCTTCCTCTCAGTCACAGTTGTCTCAGTGCAGCCCTGCTGCACAGAAAATGCTCTTCTGTGCTAAGACATAAATAAGGAAACAAATTAGAAACCCAAACCAAACAGGCAGTTACTGCCACTGCAGTTTTCTTTGTCCAAAAGATCCCATGGGTGGATCAGCCAGAGTTGGCGACTTCCATCCTGGCCTCTGCCTCTCTTTGCTGGTTGTGGTGGTGCAAATAATCTACTGTAGGTGACCCTGCCTTGGCAGGGGAGTTGGACTAGGTGATCTCCAGAGGCCCTTTCCAACCTTTCTTTGGTTCTGTGAAATCTCTCTCCTCGTGATCCAGCACTTTCTGAGATGGGTGGGTGGATACTGATGAGCTTTCCACAGAAACAGAGCTTGAATCCCATGGTGGCTCAGGTAATGATTGCACCCTGCCATCACTCCCTGTCCTCCTGTCTTTTGGGAGTTTTCCACATGATCTGTAAAGATGAGTCCTGCTGTGTAAAGCAGCCTCTGAGCTTTAGCAGGTGGTGTGGTTGTGTCAGGTTGGGAAGGAGTGACCGAAGGACTGGGCACACTGGGAGCAGGAAGAGAGCCACCATGGCAGCTTGGGTGACAGCCACACCTGCAGTTTGGGAACAGGATGGGTGAGTTGGGCCATTATCAGTGTAAAACAGTACCTCTAGAAGTACCCCTCTGTTCACACTGCTTTTACAATGAGGAAATCTGCTGTTGTGCTGTGGGTCACATCTCTGGGGGGGACAGTGCCAGCCAGGGGAGCACAGTGGTGTGGTGGCTCCCAACGAGCTGCTCTGTGCCCGGATCTCATGCTTTGCCTTGTTCTGATGCCTGGCAGACGTCAGATGTGGTCAGCCTGGGCTCTTCAGAGACAGCCCTGCCCTCAGGAGATCTCACCATCCTCCTTGTGTCTGAGTCACCAGAGCAACTCCCGCGTTCCCGGTGCATTTGTGTGCATTTGATCTTCCCTACGTGTTTCTCTGTTCCTCTGATGAAAATAATTAATCAGGTTATTTTTCTAAGTCATCCTGCAGCTTTACAGGGACAAGACTTAAATAAGGATTCTCTTTAAAGCAGAGCTATGTTAAAATAGCTGTCTGCCTATAAATATCTCATTGCTTCTATATTTATTCTCCTCCAGCTCAGTGCAGGAGGCTCTACAGTTGAATATGAGAGATATATAGATATATATATATAATGGGGCTGATGCAGCTGGTATCTTAACAGCAAGGCTACCTTCTCCAAAGGATGCCCTGAGTACACCTCTGTGGGTACATGAGGCATGTCTAAATCCTCCTCCTGTGTTTCCTGCTTTGCTAGTTGTACAAATTTCCTCTTGTCTTTGAAACAAGCTGACTCACAGGAATCCTACAGGAGCAGAGATTTGCACTAGACCCTCCTGTGAGCACTATTTTTAGCATAACTTGTTTTTGACCAGAGCTGCACTCTGATCAGGATTTTCAAAAGAGCCCAGGAGAGATAAATCCCCAAATCTCAGTGCTGTTGGAGCTGCGGGTTCCTTTGAAATCCTGACCTGCTGGTGATTAGGGCAGTGACTTGGTGGCTCCTAAGCACTGGTCCTGCAAGGTGCTGTGTGTGGGGAGAATTGTGGCTTAGGAGTGTGAGCTCTGCAAAAGGCTCTGGTTGAAGTCCATGCAAGGATTGAGATTTTGTGAGGTTTGGGTTATAAGGGTCATTACTTCTGTTGTTTCTACATCTCAGGCAGAGCTGCCACGGGAGGGTGGTTTGATCCTGGTGTGGTCTGTGGAGGTGGGGGAAGACATCCTTTTTCAGTTGTCCTGATACAGCTGGTCCTTTCTCCAACAGGCTTGAATGTCTTTTGTCTCCCCCAGAAAAAAAAAATAATTACAATAGGATTAAAAAGAGAACCATTGGTTAGATGAAATTAGAGAATCTGAGAATGGCCAGGGCCCAGGCAGGGCTGGCCCATGGCAGCAGAGGAGAGGAGAGCCCTGCTGTGACCAGGACCAGCTCAGAGCTCTGTGAGGTTGCAAAAGTGGAGAGAAGCAGCAGCAAAACCTGAATAATATTAGAGTGGGATTTTCAGGCTCTCTCCTGGTTTGGGGTGACCTCTTCAGTCACATATGTCCACGAGCAGTTATCTTTAAATTCTCTGAGTCACCAGCTCACACTCTTTTGGGATGACTTTTAAGTCCCAGCTCCCTTTCAGAGTTCAAGTCCAGCAGTGCTGTTTAAATCTGGGGCTTCCTGAAGCTTATGGTGTTCCCTGTGCCAGCTCTGCACCTTCCCCTGTGCCTTGGGAACTGGATTGGAAGTTGTGAGCATTGAGATGGAGAATTTCACAAGGAAATCCGATTGTGCTTTAACTAAATAGTGAATCATCATTGTCTTTAAAGCATGGAAATAAATGAGGATAATAGGCAGGTGTCTTGTGTGGGAGGTGTCAGCATGCTCAGCGAGTCCTGGGAGTTTTTCCTTGGTCTACACAACTCTAAAATAGGTTTATAAGAATGGATAGATTAAAAAGAACTCCCCACCCCAATGGTAGACACTCTTCTATCAGCGAGGACCAGGAAACAAAGCAGGATAGATGTGAGCAGATGTGACTCTGCCTGTGGGCAGGCACAGGTAGGAATTGACCCTCAGAAGAGCTGAAATCTCACTTTGCTGTCAGACCAGAAAGATGGGAACAAATCAGGAGGTGACTGAGCCCATCCCTCCATCCAGAAAGCGTGGGGAGGCTGCTGGGTGGTTCTCTGCATGTCCCACCTCCCGGTTCAGGGGCTCCAGGGCTGGCTCTCCTCCCCTCCACCGTCCCCACCTTTCCTTTTGCCACACTGCCCCGTGAAATTCCAGCCTGGGAACCGGCTCTGTAGGACTAAATTACTGTGACAGTCACACCATAGCAACTGTACCTGTCTGCCTCCACGAGCTGGGGAGCTGTGGAAAAATAATCATGGACTGGGAGGAGCGAGGGGCCGAGGAGGGAAGGGAGGCTGCAAGGCAACACTGCCACCTCTTCTAGCACCACAAATCCGTGCTGTCCAGGGAAGAGAAAGGCCCCTTTTAACACCAGCCTTTAAAGAAAATCACTTGAAGGAACCGACCGACGTTAAACCTTGCAAAGTAGGATTAAATGCGGCAAAATTAAGAAACCAAACCTGGTTGCAGCACCTGGTTAGAAATGACTGAAGTGGAGGGATATTAAAATTTTAAAGCTTGCTGCTGTGCTGGTGATGGAGGATTTAAAAAATAATAATTACTGTTGTGGGTTTGGGTGTTTTTTTTTTCCTTTTTGCTTGGTTTTCAGGATTGGTTTCTCTCTGTTTAGCGTGCAGCCTAATTGCGTAATTACACGATAGACTGGAGTAGAATTTAGTGCCTGTAATACCAGTTATAAAGAAGAGCCCTAATTATGTATATCTTCTCAGGTAAATAATACATCAGGGGCATGGAGTGGCCTAATTACTGTTCTGAAAACCTGCCTAATGACTAATTTACTTGGAATTTCAGAAAGCTTTTGATAAGGTCCCTCATAAGCAACTGTTAAGGAAAATAAATCGAGAAGGGGTAAAATGTTTTGCTACATTTTTAAACGAGCCGTTTAAGCGACAGGAAGCAGCCACTGCCTTCTGGTCCTGCCTCCTGAGGAGAGGGAAGGTCCCACGGCTGCCTGTTGGTCTGGGGCCAAAGCTGTTGTGTTGCTGATCCCACTTGGCCATGAGTTCCAAGGGAGACTCCTACCAAGGTCCACTAAAAATGGGATTTGATATTAACAGGAGTCTTGTGGGTAAATTCACAGCTCCTTGGAAGAAGCTTGTCCTCACAGTCTCTGGCACTGGCAGTGGTTGTGGTGTTGAGCATTTAAATAATTTTGAAAGATCTGTGCCAAAAATCCAGTGAATTCAAAGACAGCTGAACTTTGCTTGGTTGTCTGCAGGCAGGTATGGGAAGCAAGGGCAATCCAAAAGCTGGACCCACTTCCCCAGGGCTGGTTTCTGGGTGGATCTTGTGGCCTTCCTCCATTTGCTGGAGCTGGGACCAGCACTGCTGTTACTCCATGGAGTGTGGGAGGCACATCAGGGAGAGGCATGGTATGGGAAGCTTAAATCACAACCCCCCACTTTGCTTTTGGGTCTCCTCTGGGAGAAAGCACAGCCTTGTGTTTCCAAGTGGAGGAGCCACAGAGGGGATTAGCACCGAAGGGTCCTTGGAGCAGCCAGTGCAGAGATAAAGCTGGAGGATCTTTGTGCCTCACCAGTGACATGCTAACTGGCTTTTCTTTCCCAGCAAACTCTGCAAATGATGCTCTTTAAGTTGCTGGCAAGATGAGCAGTTGCTGTGACAGGTGTGCCGAAAGCACCGTCTGGATGCAATTAGGGAGAGTATCCCGGAGACATCGGATGGAGCCGGGCACGTCCCAGGGAGTCTGTCCTGCTGCCCCTCCTCTGCCAGGGGCAGGGCTGCTTTTGGAAAGCATTGGTCCCTTCCAGCCGAATTTTGGGGGGTTCAAGGTGGGAATTGGGCTGGTGTAGGACTCCTAGAAGCCTGGTGGAAATAGAGAAACAGGGAAGGGTGTTGTTTGTGCTGCAGTGGCAGAAAGGTGGAAAATTCCACTCTGTGGCAAATCAGAGATTCTCCACATGGGACAGAGTGGCTTCACACTGACAGAGGGCAGAGTTAGATGGAATATTGGGAAGGAATCCTTCCCTGGGAGGGTGATGAGGTCCTGGCACAGGTTGCCCAGAGAAGCTGTGGCTGACTCATCCCTGTGAATGTTCAAGGCCAGGCTGGACAGGGCTTGGAGCAACCTGGGCTAGTGGAAGGTGTTCCTGCCCATGGCAGGGGATGGAACAAGATGATCCTTCCAACCCAAACCATTCCATGAGTCTATGACAGGGAGGGGGGTGGCTACCCAGGCTGGGCACCCCATGTCCCACCACCACAGCCCTCAGCAACCTGCTTCCTGTGGGCCTTTCTCTGGCTTCAGTTCTCCCAGCAAAGAGAAATCCCTGAGTGACTTCTCTCTCTTACAAGACCCATTTACCCATTTGCAGCACTTCCAGCTCTCCTGCTGCTTTTGCCATGAGGCTTTTGCTTTCTCTCTTGTACCAAAGTCGTGTTGCACAGGATATATTTTTTTTAAATCACAAGTCTCTCTGCAGCCTTGTATGTGTGTGTGAGGTGGGTAGGCAGCAGCTGTGGGTTTGCAGGCAGTGAGCTGGAAAAATGGGAGAGGTTAGGTATTCCAAGAGCACCTGTATGGGGAGCAGAGGCTGGAAAGGGGCCTGGGGTCTCCCCATTTCCTCCCCAGCATCACTGCTGGCTACTGAGCTCCTTAGGGAGCTGCAGCATCTCTTAGTGGTCACTTCTGCCTTATCCAAACCTGATGGTTTGGACTCTCACCAATCCTGGAGAGAGTCCTGATTTGAAAATGCCATTCTTGATTTTTGTGGGCCCTTTACATAGGACTCCTGTCTGAGAAACCTTGTTTCAGAGAGGCCCCTGTCTCTGGGGAGATTTGGGAATCTGTCCCCATCACTTTGTTGTTTCACTGCCCTGTCAAGCACTTAAAGATTCCAGGGAATACATTGCAGGTGTTTTTTGGGTAATATGACGTTGAATGCTGGCTGGGATGAGGTTGCAGCACCCCGGGAAAGCAGCTGCCTCTGGAGAGGCTCTGTGACCCTTTCCTGCCATCACCCAGCAGTGCAGAGGAGGGACAAGTGGGAATCACCCATATCCAGCATTGGAACAATCATTATTCCACATGAGCTGAGGATACAGGCTTGAACAGCTCAGAAATCCTGTCACAAGGCTTCCCACAGCTCCAACCCAAAGCAGGCAGGGCTGTGCTTTGTTCAGGTGGTACCCCACTGCATCCATGAGTTTCAGCATGACCAGCAGCTCCTGCCTGGAACTGCTTGGTGCCAAAAGGAATGATTTGGGATGAAATGCTGTGGCTGAGCTCAGATAGTTGCCCTCGGTGCTCGGCTTCCCTCAGTGTGGGTGAGCAGGAGGGAGCCTGGCTTTGGACCTGCCACAGGAGGCTCTGTGCACCATGGACAGGTCTTCCCCAGGAAACTGGGCTCAGAAAGGGGTCCATCACTTGGAGCAGCCAAGCTCAGAGAGGATGACAGCACTTCTCCCAGCAGCACGAGGCTGGCCCTGAAAAAGAGGAATCGCATAAAGCAAAGCCCGGTTTTGCTGCAGCAGCAGATCAAGAGGCCTCCAAACAAAGGCAGTGCTCCTGGGCAAGGAGCAGAGGAAGCTGGAAAAACTGATGATCCATGTGGTACAGAACAAGGCACAGACATGGCTGTCCCCCTCCCGTGTCCCGCTGGCTATTCCTGGGGATTTTGCAGCTGGTTTGATTATCCAGCAGGTCCGTCCAGTGCTGGCGAGGAGTGGGAGTGAAGGAGCAGCTCTGCAGTGGGGACCTGCTTCCCGGTGTCACTTCATCCATGCAGCCGTGGGCTGGGGGTCCACTGGGACACCTGCTCTGCTGCCAAGTCCCTCCACCCGTGGCTCTTCCAGAGCTGGAGGCAGCGGCAGTTGGACTTGGCTCGGTGCATCCGGAGGCTCCGCTCCCGCCTTGCCCTCCTGTGCCTTCATTTGCTAATTTTCAGAGGTTACCGAGGAGACGTTATTGATGATGATGATGATGATGGTAATAGGGGAGATAGGTGGCAGATTAATTCCTGAACTCTCTAACAGGATTTAAGCTAACAAGAGAGGAAGGCTTTTTTTCCTCCCTCTTTCCTTTCCCTTCCTCCTTTCAGGTATTTCCTGTGCTGGGGATAACAACACCAAGGAGTGTTAAATTGGCTCTGAATGTCCACCCCTGGCTGTCCACATTCTTGTAACGATTTCATTAGCTTGAATTATCCACGTTATTTTCTTGTAATGGGATTAGCTGTACTGGAGTCAGCTGAAGTCCTGGAGCGGGAGGCGGGAGGGACCTTCCACTGCGTATTCCATTAACTCCCTCATGCAGGGGGTGGAACTGGCCATGGCTCAGCCCAGGGGCAAAACCATTTGCCAGGGTCCTGCCTTCCTAAAGGAGGAAGAAAGAAAAAGGAACATTATTATATTTTTTTTTTCTCTCCCCCTTATAATCAGCGAGTGGGTGCAGAGGCAGAGACGGGCAAGGCCGTAATTTTCTAGGGGAGGGAAGGTCCTGTTTGGGGGCAAGGGGGGAAAAATAATGAAATGAAGGCGACCATTGCAAAGCCAACTGAGTGAATTCTGCTGGACTGACGTGTGGCTGCAGCCTGTTCCTGGGGCTGAGGCTGGGAAGGGAAGGATTTGTGTCTCTTTTGGGCTCGTCATCCCTGCCCAGAGCCATCTCTGATGAGCGGTCACGCTGCCTGGCTCGTTCGCCTGAGCTTTGTCCTAGGGCTGCCAGCAGTCACGAGGGGGGATTTAGGCAGTGGCAGGGCTTGGGATGGGAAGGCAGGGAGAGGAGAGGAGGAGGAGGAGGAGGTGGTGGCAGTAGATGGCAAGCAACGAGAAGGTTGGCAGCCTTGCTAGAGGTTTTCAGGTTCAGTTTTTTCAACACGTTATTGCTGGTTTGTTTTTCTTGTAGGGATATAAAGGGGGATTTAGGATCCCCCCGTGCCGTGGGATGTCTGTACACATCTGCAGAAACCTAAGGGGGAGTTTTTTTGTTTGTTTTCCAAGAAGTTCTGCTCTCCTGGCAGTGGACAGTGGTTGGTTTCTCCAACCATGGCATGGATTCATGGTGTCAGTTGTGCTTTCTCCTACAGAACTTGGCATCCCAGGAGTCTTTATTCAGTTCATGGCTTAGGGTGCACCAAGATCAAGCATGATGAACACATCTGTGTGTTTGGGACTTGAAAATACCAATTAGGGATGGACAGGTCTTGGCCTGACCCGAGGATCTTGTAGTTCAAATGCTGCTATTTGAGACAGGGAAGGTGTTGCAAGAGAGGGGTTGCTTCCCAGCTGGAGAGATGTTCACAGCTTCTTAGGAAGAAGCTGTTCCCTGTGAGGGTGGTGAGGCTCTGGCACAGGTTGTCCAGAAAATCTGGGGCTGCCCCATCCCTGGAAGTGTCCAAGGCCAGGTTGGATGGAGCTCTGAGCAACCTGGGATAATGGAATGTGTCCCTGCCCATGGCAGGGTGTCAGAATGAGATGAACTTTGTTTCTTCCAACCCAAACCATTCTGTGATTCCATGTTTAACCTGATCCAGAGGTGCCTGTCCCATGAACAAGCATGTGTGAGTGGCTGTCACCGCTGCCTGAGGCTGTGATGGGGCCAGACTTACACACTGGGAGCTGAGGGAGGGTGAGGAGAGGTTTGGGAGCAGGGGCAGAAATTCAAACAAAACCCAGGGGGAGAGGAGGAGCTGTGAAAAGAGGTGATGGAGTCAGTGGCAGAAGAGGACTGGTTTGCCTGGCAATCCTGAGGTGGAAGCACAGAGGGTTTGAGGCTGTGCCTGTCCCAGGATGATGGAAGGGGAGGGAGCTGCTGGGTGGAACTTGTGTGTCATGCTGGCATAGGAGGGAAGAGGGTTTCTGGAGACCACCTGTATCCCTGTCCTCCTCTGTCCTGTGTCTGCTGGGCTGTGTTGGTGAAGGATGTGCAGGCACCTTCTGGTGAACAGGCAAAGCCAAGTGAGCAGTGTGTTGTCTCCGAGCTGGAATGTTCTCTGTTTAATAGCAATATAATGTCCTATAATTAGCAGGCAAAGGACTTGCCTCCCAGCTGGCCTGTGCCAGAAGGATATAATTACAATCCCAAGGAGTGATGTTCCTCTGACCTGCAGCCAGCTTGCAGTGTACATCTTACAGCATGGAGGAGAAATCTACTTCTCCTCCCTCTGTTCAGCCAGGGAAGCGGGATGGCTGCGGCACCCCTGGAAGAGCTGCCAAAACATTGGGAAAGCAGCAGTGCCATGTAGAAGTGCTGGATCCCTTGTGGGTGGGAGGGAGGGGATGTCCCTTCTGGCATCTCTTGGAACATCCTGTGTCTCTGCTGAGCTTGGAATGGGTACCTAGTCAAGGGAGAGGCTGTGCCTGTCTTTATCCTGCAGCCCTGCAGATTGTCGCTCAGCCAGGGCCAGAACAGGCTTTTCCTGGTTTCCCAGTAAATCTGGATCAGCATAAAACAAAGGTTCTCATTTAGGAAATAGTAGTTGCAGTGTTTGCTCAGGGCTGTCATCCCTTCCAGCCAACGGAGTGAAAATGTGCCAAGCCTGGGAGAGCGAGCGTAGGCGCGAGGACAGAGTTGCCAGCCTGGCTGGCAGGATTCCTGCAGGGAGAGGGGAGCCCAGGCAGAGCCCCATCCCCAGACCCACCCCACACCTCTGCCCTCCCCTTCAGGCCCTGATTCCACTTGGGAATTCAGGGAGCAGCTGTTTGGACATCATTTTTCATGCTAGGGGAAGGAGGTGATGGAGCCGCCGTGTGCATGGCAGGTCACCAGGGGCTTTGCAGTCCTGCCACCTCTGTGGGAAAATTCTTTGCTTTTGCCCCCTCCCCCTGCCCCAAACTGCCAATATTAATTGTGAACAGCTCCACGGGGAGGTCATTCATACAAGAGATTTGGTTTTACCACCCACCTTGGCTGCACTCATTACAGGTGAGATTCAGCCCGGTGCAGTGCCACCAGGAACTGTGGGAGTGTCCTGCCAGAAATCCAGCCCTGGTGGGTCTGATGGGGACAGGATTCACCAGGAAGGAGGTTGGGATCTTCTGCAAAGTTAAGCCAGGCTGACTGTAAACCAGACAACATCTCAAGATGGAAAAGGCTTTGCTCTCACAACCACCAGATCCTTCAGCCCTGGTGCAGGGGCTCAGGAGCACTTGGAGAAGGCATGGATGCTGGTGGGTACAAATCCAGAAAGCTCTCAGGTTTCACACTCCAGGAGCTGACTCCAGGAGCTTCCCTGCAAACCCTCGTGCATGAGGTGAGGAGCCTGGCATGGTGCTGTGCTCCACACCAGCAGCAGGGTTTGGTGCCAGCTCTTTCTGGTCTCTGTCCAGTTTGACAGGAAAGGAACATCAGCTCCCAGAGGAATCCCCACCCAGGGGCTGTGTGGGTTTTTTCACTCCTTGGAGCTCTGTGCTGGAAGGGGAAGGAGCTGGCAGTGACACCAGGTCTGAGCTGCTGTGATCCCCCTGCCTCCCCAGCCATCCCAACCCCTGAGAGGACGTGTTTTCAAGCAGCTTGATGGGGTCTTATGGAAGAGCTGCCTTCTTCCCTCCTGTTTCAGTGTGCTCTGGCTTTACTTGGATGATGTGCTCCATCCCTTTTTCTTCTGCCATCCCCACCCCTGTGGCTTTGACTGTGGTGTGATCCATGTGCAGCCATCCCGGAGCTGGAAGGCTGCGGCATGGATGCAGCTGGAGTGGGAACAAACACGTCAGCACCTGGCTTCCCTGGGCACTGCGGGGGGTAATTGGGTTCCCTCTGCCTCTCTCCCCCCAAAACCAGGGGAAATAATTGGAAAAGAGAGGTGTGAGTCTCTGCCTGGCACTGGAGAGGAGAACATTAAAGGCCGGAGCTCTCCGCTTCATTCGCAGCTCCCGGGATGGTAATTGCTGTGTTGTGGTTTCTAATTAGCGCCGCAGTGGGGGGGACAACATTCTGCTCCACAACCCCAGTGGGGTCAGCCCTGTCTCCACTGTGCCCCTCGGCTTTCCTCACCCCCCCACTCTGCCTGTTCCCCAGATCCCCCTCTCTGTGCTGGGTACCCCTTGTCCTTCCCCCAAGCCGTCTGCCCGGGGAGATGCTCGTGGCCAGCCCAGCTCTGGATCAGATCCCCACCACCTCCACCTCTCCCAGTGTGGGTGGTTTGGACTGGTCTGAGCTGGGGAGGAAGGAAGAGCCAACTTCTCCCACCTCTGCCCAGGCTCATGTGGGTCAGCACAGCTTCCCTGGGACCCTCAGCCTCGGGGTCCTGCTCCTGTGGGCACCTCCTTGCCCATCCTGTGTCAAAGGGACACGTGGTGTTTCAGCCCACAGAGTGAGTGTTGTCTGAGGCTTCCCTTTGACCAAGCACTCTGGTCCTGTTCCTTTAATGAATACTCTGCTCCCTTGGCAATGCCCATGATGTTTCCACAGAGAAATAGGTCGGAGCAAGAGCTCCCCTGCCCATGCCTCCCATCTTTCCTAGCTAGGTGGTCATCTCCTTGGGCCACGAGCTCTCTCCTTACCTCATCCTTAACCCAACCATGGCATTTGAGATGCTCCAGGGCTGCTCCAAGCAAGAGGAGCCACCTCTGCCACCTTGGGAGTCCCTGTCACCCCCACCCCCTGCTGCTGGAAACCCCAGGGTGCCCCTGCTGCTCCCCGAGCAGAGCATCCCCACCAGCCGAGAGCGGGGTTTGTTTGTTTGTTTGCGCAGCTCCAGCTCGGAGGGAGCAGGAGGGAGAGAGGGAGGGAAAGCTCCGAGCAGGAGACGTGCAGATTCATTTCGAGGCTTCATAATGGTACATTTACACACCACGTTGCCTAAGGAAATTGGGTGGATGAATGCCTGGTCATGCTGCCAGTGCACCAGGTTAACTCCCAGGATTTAGCTTATATCATTTCACGAGAGCGTTTATGGCCTTTACTGTGTTTATTCCCAGGTGCTCTTTGGCACTGCTGTGTCCCAGGCTCCTTTTGTGTATGCACGCCTGTGTGTAGATTTTCAAATAAAATAACACATCTCTTCAGACCTGGGCCACATTAAATATTTATTGCCTGTAGTTTGTGCATATGTGTTTGATAAATGGGTGTGTGGGGAGGGGAGGAGAAGGGGAAGCGGGAGCTCGGCCGCAGAGGAAGCGTTGGCTTTGTCCTGGAATTTCTCCAGGGGATGGCACTGGAGAGGGTTGTCCAGTGAGCGCTGCCTTTGGGGCTGTTTTCAGGCTTTTGGGGCAAGGTGGGATCCCTGGTGGGGTGGCTGAGGGCTCAAGACACAAGTTCTTTCTCTGGGGACAAGGCTGGGACAAGGTTCCTGCTGAGCACAGGTGCTGCCAGCTCTACCCCACAGCAGGAACCCCCTTATCTCCCCATTCCTGGCTTTCCATTGACACTGGGAATGACTGAAATGCTGTCGGATCTGGAGGTTGTTGTGCAGGGCTTGGGTCTGCTGGATTTGCCTGTTTCCTTTTGTACATTCAGCAAGCTTAAGTAAAACCAGTTTATTCCAGCCCAGAGACTGGATGGGAAAGGCTGGTACCTGACTGAAGTGTTAGAGCGAGGAAATTCAGCCTTAAAACTGATGCCCAGCATCCATGGAGCAGAGGGATGAAATCTTTGTGTCACCTCTGGGGACAGAGTGGTTATTCTGGAAAGACATTAAGCCCATGTGGGGCTGTTCTCTGTCTCATGCCCATATCCTGTGCACTCCAACCCCTCTCCAGAGGTGCAAATAAATCTGCTTTGGTGGAAATTTGGAGAAGCCCTGTCTCCTGGTAACCTGGAGATGCTTTTTGTTCACCCTGAACAGGGCATGGCATGCAGGCTGGATCTCCTGAAGGGAGGAGAAGCATAATAGTTATATAAAATAAGTTTTTTGCTTTGTTAAGGTTTGTGACCAGTAAGGATGATCCTTGAAATCCAAGCTGATTTTTTAGCTGTCAGTAGGTGCTTTGGACGTGGGGTTTACAGGGAAGCAGAGTGGCTGCAGGACACCCGGACCCAGACTCACCTGAGTCCACAGCAACATGGGTCTGCAACCAGCCCTGGTTCTTCCCTTGACCTCACACTGTCTTTGCTTTTCCCTCTCTGATTCACAGCACCTTTGGAGAGCTGAAGACTGTCCGGCTGCCCAAGAAAATGGCAGGAACTGGATCCCACCGAGGCTTCGGCTTTGTGGATTTTGTCACCAAGCAGGATGCCAAGGTGAGCTGTGGTCCTTCCTCTCCGACATCTTCCCTGCCAGGTCTTGGAGCAGATGAGGAAGGGAGCCTGCAGGCTCTGTCCTGCTGAGTTTTATCCCAGATTTGGAGCAGGCTGTTGCCATTCCCAACAAAGCTGCATTGAGGCTGAAACCACCACACAGGCAAGCACTGGAGGTTGTGTGACAGAAACCCCAGCCTAGGCCATGATGGGGATAAGTTTGGTGTAATTGATAAAATGGCTGAAAATTCTTGTAACATAGAAGGACAGGAGCTTATTATTCAGGTTTCTCAGCAGTAAGATGAAAAAGGATGGTATTAACCCAACATTAACACAGCAGGAAATCTCTGTACTTGTCCCATCTTCACCACCACCTTGGTTTTAGGGGAGTTTTGGATATTGTGGCTGTTTCCTGAGTTGTAAACTGCTCAAGGCTTGTGTTCATCGGTTCCTCTGTGTGTTTTGAGACCCTTTCCATGAGCAGCCTCACCCTGGTGCTTTCACAGTGAGTGTACCAGAAGATCACGAGTTGTGAATTGATCTAGTTCATTTATTTTTTTAAAGCTTTCCTGTGTGTTTAAGTTCCATACTTGCAGCAGAAACAAGGGGATTGTAACCTGCCTGATAATATCCTGCTCTTACCCTTTGCTAGAGGTTCCAGAGCAGGCTGGCTCAGGCATGAGTTCTGATGCACTGGGCAGAAGAGGGTCTTTGTTCCTGCTGTGAGCTGCTCTGTGGGCACTCCCAGCACTGCAGCAGGGTGGATTTCATCCTGCTGTTGGTTCCTGGTGATTTGAGCAGTATCTGGAAGAGCATGGTGGTAGGCACAAACCATGGGATGTTATTGCTGAAGGGAAGGGACCACGTGGCTCCACTGACTCCCCAAGACTGCAGATTTTCAAGACTGTGAGCAGAGATGAAGGAGAGAGGAGGGGGGAGCCAGCATAGCCTGTGTTTATGTTTTTAGACAGGATTCATTGATCCAGGATCACAAGGGACTATTAGATCATCCATTCCAGTCTGACCTCCCATATAACACAGTACATGGAGTTTCTTTGTTAGTCCTGTATTGATCCTAATTCAAACTTCCCTCTGCTCAGCTTTCATCCTCTCCTTGAGGACCCACTGGCTGGGCAGCCTGGGGTGCACTGAGCCCCCCAGGAGCCTGGTTCCTCTCCCTGTACCATGAGCTGTGCCCATGGTTCTCCTCAAAGTTCACCTCTGCCTTGCTCCACAGTTGTTCAGGCTTTATTCCTGGTTTTTTAATTAATCTTTTACTTAGGAATCTTTAGGCAGTTGATGGAAAGGTGCACAGAGGGACCTGGCTGGTTTTTTATTGCTACTCTGTTTGGGGGGGATGTGAGGCAGCGCTCACTTTTCTGATGGTTTCTGGAGGAAACAGGCACAGGCTCAGTGTTTGCCTCCCCTTTTGATCCCTTTTCATCCCAGTGGCTGATTCCAGCTGCACTGGAGAACTAGGAATCTGAGGAGCAGGAAATCCATCTGTGGCTGATGAGGGGAGTGAGCCAGGCAGGGCTCTGGATCAGGGCACTGCTCCCAAAGCTGCGGGATTTGAGCGTGCAGGGAACAAGTTGCCCTGTGGAAGAGCTCTCAGTGGGGTTTTCTTCTTTTCCAGCAAAGCAGCTCTTCTTCCTTCTCCTTCATATTTTTTTCTACCCTCATCTCTTTGAGGGATTTAATTGTCTCACAAGTGGCACATCAAGTACACTCCATTGGCCGTCTGGAAAAGGATGCACAGTGTATTGATGAATAGGATCCTGAATATTGTAAACACGGTCATAATTGGCTTAGAGTTTATTGCTTAGTGAAATGAGAGAGGAGGGGAGTGGGCCCAGAGACCTCTGAGCTGAATAGCTGTGACTGCCAGTGACGTTTTTTGCTCAGAGTGGTAATCTGGAAATCGCTTATAAGCATCTTATAAAACATGATGGGTTTGTAATAGAATAGTTGGGCTGCCTTTGTTGGGCATTTAAAGCCTGTGACCTCCCGTGTTTGTCTTTTTCTCTCAGCAACCACGGCTGCTGTGGGAGCGCACACGGAGATTTTCCAAAGCCAGGATAGGGATGCAGGGCTCCCCCTCCCAACTCACTGATGCTGTGCCTGCAGATTCTGTCCCATCAGGCTTGGGTTTGTCTTCTCAGCCTCCCCTGAGGCTCTGCCACCCGCTCGAGGAGAGCCAGCCCTGCCAAAAGGTGTTGTCCCAGGAGGGGTGAACATCAGGCTGTGAGTCCCCTTGGCAGCCAGGGAGGTGACATTCAGGCAGGGCACGGGATGCTGCTGGTGGCAGCACCTTCTGCCCATCCTCTGCTCATCCTTCAGAGCCCCAGCCTCACTCCTGGCTTTCCCACGGTGACGTCTGTGGCCGGGGCTGTCTCTGGGGGTGTCTGACGGCTCCCAGGGTGATGGATGGACCTTGGCTGGGAGTGTTACACCCCCATCAGATGGAATTAGCAGCCCTCTGTCTCCTGTGTCGTGAACATTTACCAGATCCCAGGAATGGGGAGGAACCCACGGCAGAGACAGCAGCGGGATGGACAGAGTGATGTTCACAAAGAGGCTGATCCAGCCTTTGTTTTTAAACCTCCGGTGCCAGCTGGCCACTAGCTGGGAGTGCCTGGAAGGTGGGGATGAGCAGGGGAACTTTGATCCACTGGCAATAACAAAATAACTCCCTTTAAGGAAGCACTAACCATTCGCGTTTCCTGATGTTCCCTGTGCAGAATTGTTGTGGAATTGTTTTTATTTTTGAACTATTAACTGGAAGCCGAGTTTCCACTTTTCTCCCCTGTTGATATAAAAATACATCTGGTCTCCAAATAGAGATTGCCCATTTGGGAAAGACAGTCGACGCTTTAAAAATGCACACACACGGAAGGAAAAATCCTCGTGTGCAGCTGGCATTGCAGAGAGCATCCTCAGCTGGGACTGGTTCTTGCAAGGAAGGGATATTTATCAATCTCCTAATGTTGTTGACCCTTTGTCCCTCTAATGATTCCAGCCCGAAGGCTCTTCGGCTTGAGTATTTAATAGGGCAAGGGGGAATCTATAGGCAGAGCAGCCCTGTCCTCCAAATTAATACAGCAGTTGGGGTTGGAGCTGTCACACTCAGGGGTGACAGACACCATGGTCCAGTCTCTGATCTCTGCCTCTCCATCGCCCTGGCACAGCAGGCTCTGCTCCAGAGCTCTGTCTGGCTCATCCCAACAGCCCGGGCTTCATCTGAGTTTATTTTGAAATTTCCTTTCTGAATCCCACAGATATTTTTCAGCTGCTGTTCCAGCCTTTCTCTGTCCACTTTTCCCTGCTCTGTCCACCTCTCCATCCACTTCCTGGGCAAGCTGTACTTGCAGGTAGCGACGATATCCTGCTGTGCTGAGCCGGAATGTTGAGCTTGAACCAAACTCTGCAAAATCATATTCAAAAAAATGTTCAGAAATGAGATTCTTAAACATGCTCACGTGCTATTTTCTAAGGGGAGAAGACCATAGGTTTTTCATGCAACCCCTAAAAGCAAAAGGGGCCTGTGAGGAGGTTTGCCAGGGAGCTACAGCCTTCGGTGTGGCCTGGCAGTGGGTGTGTTACCAAATGCAGCTTTAACAAAATCCTTTTTTGGCATTTGAAAAGGAGCCTTGTGTGGCAAAGGCTCCCCTTTTCTTAAAGGTGTAGGAGGATGTGAGGCTGTGGGAATTAGAGGTCTTTTCTGGTGGTCTTAAGTGGACACCACACCTCTCTTTATCCCTCGTTGGGGCACAGCTACACAAACCTCTGGCTGTTCAGTGCTTGGGTCCTCAAAAGAAGTGTCCTAGGAAGGGAGATGCTCAGGTGGAGGAGCTGCACCCCAAAAATAGCTCCTGCCTCCAGCCCCACTTTCTGTAAAAGCCAGCCTGCTTGTCCTCGTTTCATGTTTCTCACCTAATTAAAATATATTTTTTCCCTCCCTATCTTTTCATTTGGAACAGCAGCAGTGGCAAATTTCTTCCTCTCGCTGGAAGGTTTCCAGCAGTGTGGATGTATGGGAATGGCATTTCTCCCCTTCATCTCTTTGTCTTTTAAATCATCGGTGATTTCTCTTTTTTTGTCCCCCTGAAAAAGTCTTAATTCCTCTCTGAGCAGCGAAGAGTTTCATTTTTTAGCTCTTTTTCCAAAGAAGTGACATTCGTGTGTTTGTCACCTGAAATGTGCAGCTTCTCTCCTGCAGCCCCAGCTCCCGGGAGCTCAAATGGAAAACAGGTCACAGGGAGCAGAGCTCCCAGCACAGGCTGGAGCTTTCCTTCATCCTGGGTGCAAACCAGCTCATTTTGGGAATGTGCTTGGCCGGGAAGGGCCGGTGTCACCAGGCTGCTGGCAGATGCGTCTCTCCCAGCGGGTTCCTTTCATGCAACACAACTTGATGGCAGCATCTGCCTTCCCTCTTGCTCCATGACCTTTCCCAGTGCTGCCAGCAGAACTAGAGGATGGCTCATCCCAGACTGGGCTGAGCAGCTGTGTGTGCCTGGTGAGGCGTGGAAGCAATCCTGCAAGGAGGAGGAGGAGGAGGTGGCAGAGAAGTGGCTCAGAGGACGAGAGACCACCGAGCGCCGCGTGTCACACCCCGTTCCTCACAGTCTGCCCTCCTCCACGACCTGCTGCAGAGCACACCGAGCTCACAGGGGCTGTGCAGTGCCATCCAACCTTCCTCTTCCTTGTGCTGTGGGAAGTGAGGAATTAAAAAGTATAAATTGACAAATGAAACCCGGCGATTAGAGCTGCAGTTGCCTGCCAGGCTTTGGAAGAGGCTTGTTCTGCCAACGTAAACAGCCATCACAACTCCCTCCTGCCGCCTCCCCCCGAGTGTTTATTTAAGCCAACACATTGCTCTGCTAATTGGAAGATAGGCCTTTAAAACACAGCAGCAGCAAATAAAAACAGCTGTAGCTTGCAGCCCTTCGGAGAGGAATGTGCCTCCCAAAAAGGGGCCACCCTTTGGGGTCACCCCGGGGAGCTGCTGACAGCTGGACAGTGGGAATCTCAGCCATGCTGTGGAGCTGGTGGTGCTGGTGCTCCTCATCTCTCTTTTTTATAGCAAGTGAGAAAGGGATTCAGAAGGAGGGGGAAATGCAGGTTACTGAGTGCTGGTCACTGGAAGTGGGGAGGTTTTTGAGTTTCATAACCCAGCGGCTCAAAGAGGGTCCTGGCTGCTGAGGAGCAGTTGTGGGCAGCAAAGCCTCTTGCAGGAGAAGCCCCTCTGCCCAGACATGTGGCATTTGGGGACAACTATAGTGGTTCAAAGTTGCCACTTAGCAAATGGCTCGGAGGAGAGGTCTGGGCTTCTCCAGGACAGCTTTGGTGCTGTTTTGAGGGCCTCCAGATGAGAGGACAGGTCCCTGTTGGACTGCAGGATGTCTTTCTGTGGTCCTATAACTGCCGTATTTTTTCCAAGGATATGAGTTTGCAGAGCTAATCCCAGCCTTAGCTGGGGCCCTTAAAAGAGCATTTGGGGCATTTCTCTCCCCCTGTGCCCAGCCATGTGTCACGTTACTGTGGAGTACTTTGTGCCTGGGTATGAAAATACTTGACCAACATGTCTGTGTATTTGCATTATGGGCCCTACCTTACTCAGTCCTGAATTTCCTTGAAAGTCTGTGGGAAATAAGGACAAGGCCAAACTTCCCTGGATGGAGTTGCTGTTTTCTGAGTGTCTCTGCTTGTTGCCTTCAGGCATAAAAAGCCATCTGAGCTCTGTGCTGGCCGGCAGACTTGTATTCCACATCACCAAGAGCTATATGGATGTTATTAATCAGGATCTAACAATGAGGAGGCCTCTGGATTTCTATGACATAACAAACCACCATAGGCAGAAAGAGCAGAGGACTTCTCCAATGGCTTCTGCTCTGCCCTGTTTGCTGCCACTACGGCCAATATCACAAGATGGTTGGTGAGAGGAAGGCAGCTTTCAAACTTGTTGCCCCTGAGCAGAAAGGAACCTCTCTGCTCACACTGAGCCGTGCTTTCCTGTGTGCCAGCAGAGAACAGGGTGGTAGAGAGTCACGAGGTGTCCCATGAAGGCCCTGGTTTGTTGCTGACCCCCCATGTGCTTCCCCAAGGCTCGACAGCCTTTCCAGGCTGCAGCTTTCCCGGCTCAGGTGTGGTCCCATCCTTGAGCTGCTCCCTGTGCTGGATTTCAGCCTGTTCCCATGAGCAGCAGCCTGAGGGAATGGCAGTGGGTATTTGCTCTGCTGCAAGTATGTAGAAGATAAATGATCCAGTCAAAGCCACTGATGGAGATGAATCCTGCCCCGTCAGAGCAAAGCGCTCAGAGCAGGATGTTCTCTGGTGGCCTTTTAGCTTCGGGGCGGAGGGAGGGACGTCTTTGCTTTCCCTTATGTGAGCCTGTTCTTATTTTCTCTTGTAATTTTTATTTCTTCTCATCTGAATTCTGCAGAAAGCCTTCAACGCCCTGTGCCACAGCACACATTTGTACGGCCGGAGGCTGGTCCTGGAGTGGGCAGACACGGAGGAGACGCTGGAGGCCCTGAGACGGAAAACAGCCGACCATTTCCACGGTAACACACAGCATCCTTCTGGCCTGTCCCTGCAGCCTGGCTGGCACCAGCCCATCTGGCACACGCTGCTGGTCCACGCCAGCCCTTTCCCTACTGCTGCTGGCGTGTTGGAGCTGGCAGGTAGATGCTGGAGCCTGAGGATGCAGGGGGAAGCGGGAGGCAGCCAGGCCAGGGCTTTGTCTGACAGCTCTGTGTGTGTGAGCTGCTTAACTCTCTGTGTGCTGGCACTGCCGAGGCACCTCAATGCCACCTGCCACCACGGTGCCTTTGCTCCATCCCCTGGCACCCCAGGGTGCTCCAGAGGTGGGGATAGGCTCTGTGCATGCAGCACACAGATTAAAAAGGACCAATAATTTGACCATGGGTTGAGATGCAGAGAGGGCTGTTTGGATCAGGTTGAGAATGGCAGCCCTGCAGATGACAGCACTGCAGGCTCCTATTGACAGCCATCGACAGGCACAAATGCATTGCTTGGCAAATATTTATGTAGGAAGGGCTCCCCTGGGCTGGAGGGCTAAGCTGGAGATCAATGTGCTTCCTCCTGCATCCCCTCCCAGCCTCCCCTCTCCATCACCACATGCCCATGGCCCGGGGGGTTGGCAGGAGCAGTTGTGGGGCTGCACATCACAATCCCTGGTGATGGAAGAGCAGCACGCCTCGGTTATTTAGTGAGCCTGACTCCAGCAGGGTCTGGCCACGTGTTCCTGAAATTGTGTGTGCAGGGCTGGTTATTCCAGGCTGGGGAAGTTGCAGGTTGGTGCTGGAAGGGCTGAGGGTGGGTAAAACCAGAGAGATGTGGAGCAAAGTGCTGGGATCCAGAGGCTGTTCTCTCACGTGGTGCCAAAGAGGTAACTGAAAAGAGCACAATGGTATCCAGGCACGTGTAAGAGCCTGGATGTGCAGGAGGCAGCAGGGAGGGTGGGCACAGCTGGGGGTTGGATGTGCCCACCCAGAACCCAGTGCTGGAGGGGGGACACATCGTGCTTACTCACAGTAACATGAGTCTCCACCTGGGTGGAGAAGGCAGCAGATGTGATGTTTCATGCACCCAGTTTTATCTTCAGCATCACCTTCCCTCCTTTCTCCTCTATTCAGCCCAGGGGGAATTAAATAGTCTTGGATTTGGGGTCGTTGCAAACTCACAGCAGATGCTGGCTGCTGCCTGTGAGCTCTGTCACCTCCCCCAGGTTTCTGTCTGCCTTTTGCTCCAGCCTCCTTCTCTGGGCTCTTCCTCACCGAGCTGGAGACTGGGTGAGCAGCAGGAAGAGCATTTTCACATCCCAAGGGGAATGCAGCCTCGGAGCTGAAGTGGCCCCAGGGGCTCGACTGAAAAGCAGGAGCCAGGTTATCACTCCCCATCTTTAGGGACGGGGAATGGGATGGAAGCAGCAGCCACTGCTGTGCTCCAGTCTCGAGGGGAGAGCAATAACATCCAATGACTCCAGCCCTGGCTGGTGCACAGGCACGTCCTCCACAGCTAATCCTGCAGCAGAGGGACCTACAGGAGCAGATCTCCGTAACAAAGCCAGGCTGGGGCACACAGCGGGCACTGGCCGGTGCCTGGGACCAGGTCTCAGCCTCTCCACACCGCCCTGGCAGGCTGGAGGGTCACAAGTGGGATTTTATTTCCTTGGAAAGTGTCCTTTCCTGATTTCGAGGGGGTTTCTGGCAGCGATGCCCGGTGGCTCCGAGGTGGGGGGGGGAGCTGCACCCTGTCCCTCTTGCTGTGGGGGTGCAGAGTGTGATAGTGATAAAGAGGGGAAAACAGCAGCCACCACCCTGCCTGCAGCCCCCATGGGGATGCTCCTTCACCTTTCCTGCCCGCTGTAGCTGGAGGCTGGTTTTCCCACAGGGAGCACACACAGCATTCCTGCCCTGCCTTGCATCCTCCC
The DNA here is from genome assembly GCF_001715985.3 of Manacus vitellinus. Classification (NCBI taxonomy): domain Eukaryota; kingdom Metazoa; phylum Chordata; class Aves; order Passeriformes; family Pipridae; genus Manacus; species Manacus vitellinus. The sequence continues at coordinate 2,278,598 of NW_021940671.1, read as the reverse complement.
TGCCCCTGCAGCCACCACTCAGCTGGGCTGAGACCACACATCTCATTGCACTGGTGATAACAGACCAGGTGCTGTCAACCAGAAACCAAACTCGCTTCTTCCTTCTCATACCCATTTCCCCTACTCTCCTCTCCCCAGGAGCAGCTCAGACATCCCTGTGCTGCTCATGGATGTCCCCCTGAGTTTTTCCCTCCCACCTCAGTGTGGGTGACTTGTGAGGGTCTTTTCACAGCTTTGCAGGCTGCAGTGGCCAGGCCCATCTGGTCTCTTACCTCCAGGTAGGAAGAGACTGAGCTGATAATGGGAAAGAAAAGATAATTTAGAGTCTTCAAGGTTCAGGAAACAGTCAAGACTGAAGTCCCTTGTGTCCTCAGCTGGTCTTTGTCCCCAAAAGTAACCACTGCTGCTGTCTTCAAGTTGCTCTCCAAGCCAAGCCCAGCCAGCAGTGCCTGGGAAGCAGGATGTGGAGGCAGATGCCATGTAAAGGCACAGTGTAGTAGATGAGATAGACCTTATCCCACTGTCCATCTCAGCTTATTCCTTGCTTTCTGCCCTGAACTTCTTTGCAGGGTTGAGCATTGCTGTCTCATGGGGGAGCCTTTGTTTTTTTCCTTTCTCTGCAGGTTTTCTCTGATCCTTTTGGACCTGGAGACCTCCAACACCACAAGCCACCCTTGGTGTTGGAGAAGCTGCTCTTGCCATTTGTATCCAGCTGTGTTGGCTTGCTTTGCCATGGGTACAGGGTGACATGTCACCTCTGTTGCTCCTGGCTTTTTCCTGGTTATTCCATAGAAAAGCAACCAGGGAGCATACCAAGGACTTTGCACATGCCAGAGGAGGTCACAGGACAAAGGACTGAGCCACCCTGATCTTACAGGTGTCTTGAGTAGCAGCAGCCAAAACCCCTTATCCAGCAGCTCCAGTGTCATCCCCATCACCTTTGTCTTAGCAAGGAAACATTCTGGAGTATTTCCAAGTCCAGACCTGGGCTGTGAGAGACGTGTCCTACCACTGACTGCTCTCTGCTACAATTATGCACCTAATTTCTAGACACCATTTACAGAGATTTGGCTTCCAGTTCCAGGTCTCTGCTGTTATTTGTTAAGTTAAAGAGAGGTCTGGGCTCCCAAATCTTTTTTCCATGCAGGCGTTTGCCATGGCAATCAAGCTACTTCTGAGCCATCTTTTCAATAGGTCTAATAGATGCAATAAAATGGAATAGGCTTCCTTCCCATTTTGTGTAGTTTTCAGGTCATTCTTTATGGCTTGTTCTGAGGCTTTGTAATGTTCCACGAGAAAGTGAGGACCTCAGAAGTGGTCACTGACTGCCAGAGGTGGTTTCAGTAATGCTGTCAGGAGTGAAGCCACAGCTGAGCTCTGATGCCTGGGACTGCAGCACTGCACTCCACACTGGCTCTCCTGGCCCCCCAAGAACAGTCTGTAAGAGCTTTGAATCTTTTTACTCATTTCTGAGAGCACCTTCTTTTCACCCTGAGGCAGGAGCATCTTATATTAGTAAACAAAAAGCCACTTTGAGCTTTAATTGCACCCCACTCGTAATTTGGGGGGACCCACTGCTGCAAGGTGTGCAGAGAGCCTGAGAGCTGGGCCAGTGACAGGGGAGGATTTGGTGCTGCTGTGGATAAACTTATCCACTCTAACTTGGTAAGGAGAAGCCAGGGAAAGGTTGGCCAACAGCTGTCCTTGGGGTTTATAATCCAGCTCATAACCTGAAGCAGGGTTGTGGCAGGTGCTACATCAGGGCAGCGAGGGATAACAAACCCTGCCACCCACAGCATCTTGGCTCCTGAGTGGGAAACAAGGAAAACAAGGATCACTGGTGTCCTTGAAACCACCACCCAAACAGTGACAAAGGGACCCCCCTGCCCTGCAGCTGAATTACCAGCCCTGGGGTGAGAGGCAGATCTGGATCCGTGCCCTGCACAGGAAGCAACATTCCAGGGTCGCATCCAGAGCCCCACAACCGTATAACCACAGCCCACCAAAGGTCTGCCAGCAGCTCAAGCCCCCTTTTCCCCCCTGCTTGCCCAGGTTGCTGCTGCAGCTCCAGCCTGGCAAGCCTTGCTGGGGGCAGGTTTGCGAGGGGAGGCGGCGATCCCGCTCTCCCGGGAGCCCGCAGTCCGTGCAGGGAAGGTACTTGCTCCCAATCCAGCTAAATTACTATTGACTTGTGTTCTCTGCGCTTCACAAACATCACACTCAGCCGGCTCCAGCGGGGCCGCCGGTATCCTGCCAGGGCTAACTTGGGAAGCCAGCTGTGCTGGGCCGTTTTTTCCTGCTCTTTCCCATCGATCAAAGAATTAAATTGACAGATGGGGAATTTTGCGCGAGACGCGAGAAAGGGAAGGAATGACTTGTGGGGGATTTTTATTTTTCTTTTTTTTTATGGGAAGGACGGGGTGGAAGGAGGGGAGGGTGAGTGAGGAGGGGGTTGCAGTTGTGAGTGTTTCCAGCGAGGGCCCTGCTCAGCAGAGGCTGTGGGTGGGTGTAAAGCAGAGGAGCCCCACTGCGGCTCATCCTTGTTATTTACAGTTGTTTACTGGAAGTTGGGGGTTTGCAAGGGAAGGCATGTTCCACTCTGGACCTGATCCTCCCTGGCGGGGTGGGAAAAGTCTTCCCTGTCCCCATCACCTTTCGGGTTGCTCCTCCTTTGGCCACAGCCCTCCAGGCTGCTCCTTTTCCCTCACCTCCCAGCCGTTTGGCCTCCCTTTTTTCTCCTTTCTTCTTCTTCTTCTCCATTTTTTTTTTTCTTTTAGAATTTTTTTAAGAGAGCATCTGTAACTAATGCAAACACATGCCGTAGCCGGAGAGTAAAACCCTGCAGGATTAGCGTGGCATCCGCAACCCTGCCACGTTCTAATCCCGTGGTAATCCCCCTCTCGGCCCACCCCCGCCGGCTTTGCCTATTGTTTAAAGGAAGCAAATGGGATCGTTAGCGGGCAAACCTTAACCAGCTTGGAGCAGCAGAACGGAAGTTGAACCAATTCGCTTCCCCACCCTCCTGGGTTTTTGTTGTCCCGTTTTCCTCCCTGTTACACGATGGGAGAATGTTCCCGGTGCTCCCCGTGGCCGAGCTGGTGAATCTGGAGGATGCAGTGGGGGGGCATTTGCCCTGCCAGCCCCCAGCCCGTGCCACTGCAGGTCCTGTGGGTCCAGCACTCTGCTTAGGGATGCTCCCTTTGAATCCAGCATCCCACGTCCTCTCCTCCATGCAACCCCCATCATTGCTTCCATGCAGGCTTTCTGCATGGGACACTTCAGGGTCTGCTGGGGACAGGGTGGCAGGTGCAGGACACACTTCCCTGCAATGGATTTGGGAGCTGAGGCCACGGTTGATGCTGTTTTCAAGCATGAGGGCAGAGTAAAGGCAAGGGAGAACTGCTGAGCTGGCACCTTTCTCCAGGGTGGGTTATCCCTTGTGCCTTTGGGTGATTGAACTGGGAAGAGCTGCTGGAGGGTCTTGGGGGTGGCACCTTGTGGTCCCTCTTGGCTCCCCTGAGCTCAGCAGGGTGGGTGCTGGGAGGGGAGCGGGGTCCATCAGCACCTCTGTCCCCAGCCTGTCCCCACAGCCCCCAGGGGGAAGGGAGGCAGATTCTGGCTCCCTGTCAAAGAATTAATTGAAAAATAAAATCATTAGATGGGAACTCCAGAAATGCAAAATTGTTGGGAGTTGGGGGGAGGTGGAGGGGGGGGGATGTGAGCTTTTGTCAGGTTAATTTCTTCTGTATTGATGTTTTGTGACATTTACTTGTTGTTTATCTCCCGCAGCAGCTGTAATACTAAAAGAAAATGCACAGCTTGTTCCATTTATTTATTTTACACCTTTTCTTTAGTCCTATGGTATGTTTGTTTGTTTGAGAAACCCAGCGAGGCTTTTGATGTCTGAAAGCAGGATTTAAACAGCTGTTCTCCATGTGCTGCTCGCAAGTGAGAGCCGCTGGCTGGGGAGTGAGAGGGGGGAGAGGGGGCTGTGCTGTGGCTCCTGCCAGGAGGGCATTTCTTGCCCACCAGAGAGGGGGGTGTTGGCCTCAGAACAGGGACTAAATGGCTCTGTCACCCCAAAGTGGGGTTGGGATGTTCACTCAGGTGCTGGCAGCCCCCAGGGCTGGCTGTAGCATCCATGGGGAGGGATACACGGTGCTGCACCCCACGGGAGTCTGGGGAGCCAGGGGGTCACAGGGCAGTGCTGTGAGTGTGGGGCAGGAGAAGCAAAGCAGGGACATCCTTGCCCCAGCTGTCTGGGCAGAGCCAGGTGAGAGATGTGGACTGGGCTATAGGAATTGTGTGGTCTCAGCGAGGATGTTGGTGGGTCTGTGTTGGTTGGTGGTGCCTGGGTCACTTTTGCACAAGAGATGGGTGAATTGGGGTGAACAGGAGGGGTTGGCATCACCTCTGAGCCTGTTGGGCTGCTGGGGCTGTTTGCTTTCAGCAAAGCCTGTGAACTAAAGCACAGGTGGAAGGTAGAGAGTCACAGCTCCAGCCATGGTGCCCTGCCAGGACCTGGCTGGGGAGGAGAAGGACGTGATAGTTGAGGGGCTTCACCTGGAAGGGGGATGAGAGGACTGGAGGTATCCTGCTACCTCCAGCCCCCTCATGCCCTCCCAGGTAAATGAGCTGGAGGTGAGCTGTGTGTGAGTCCAGGTTGCAATTTTTGCTTTTCTTCTTCCCTGTTTCGCTGCCACCTGGGCCTGGACAGACTCCCCAAAGAAGAAAAAACGATCAGAAGTTTTGAATGAAATCCTGGAGCACCTGGAAGAGGAGGAGAACAACAAAGATGAGGACATGTAACAGCTGCCTGGTGTCTGGTGAGGTGGGTACCAGGGCAGTGGGGCACAGCTGGCCCTAAAGGTCAGAATGTCTTGGGCTGCCACAGGGTTGTCAGTGCCAGGCAGAGGAGAAGGTGGAACTGCAAAGGCTCAGCAGCCTCCAAGCAGGGGTCCTACCCTCTGCCCCTCCTCCCTGTCACCCCACAGACTCGTGGCCATGGTCTCAGGGGGTACAGCCCAGATTTGGGCTGGGGTTAGGCTCCATGTAGAAGTGAGTGCACACACTGCATGTGTCCCTGTGTGCTCCCTTGTGTGTTTGCTTCCCTACAAGGGAAGGCAGCAGAATTGCTGCTGCAGCAGAAATCGCTGTCGAGGCATGAATTGGCCCTCCCTGTGGCTGGGGGAGAACAGATGGGCTGCCAAGAAATAAAAATGCCTGTTTGGAAACCAACCTGCAGCTGCCACCTTGAAACAGAGGGTTTGGCAAAGGCCTTTTTCCTGCTATCACCCAGGACTTTCCTGGTTCGCTCCCTCCAAGGGCACCCTGCTCCCCAAGGGCTGGTTCATGCTGTCTCCAGTCCTGGCTGACATTACTCTTCCTTGGCATGTGTCTTCTTGGACATCTTGAGGCTGCAGAGTGTGAGGTGGCAGAGGTTGGCAGGAGGGAACCAGAATTAAATGTGCAGTCCTGCCAGCCCCCCACCTCCTTTTGAGACCACCGAGCACACCCTGGGTAGGTTCAAGAGAGCTGAGACAGGCTCATGGATCTGCTTTGCCTGTGTTTGTGACCATGGTGGAGACCCTGGATTGCTGGTAGGAAACCTGTTCACCGACCACAGCGTCTGGAGAACACCAGGAGGGCTCCTAGGTCCCTTTGAGCTGCACCCTGTTCCCCTTTTCCCATCCACTGATGGACTGGCTGCCCACCTCCACTATGGGGAAACCTCATCCTGGGCTGAGAAACTCATGCAGGGCCAACAGAGAGAAGTGCATCATGTTGGCAATGTACCCACAGGGAGGTGGCTTGGGGCACTGGGCTGACAAATCCCCCATGCTGGGGACAAAGTCCCTGTGGTGTCTCCTCCAGCAGCACTGTGTTTGCTCAACACCACAGAGGGAATGATTTTACCATGTCCAACTCCTGTTTTTCCAGCCTCAGAAATGACTCCTGTTCCTAAATCTCACCTAAGCAGCCCAGGGGTCTCCTGGTTTGTGGGGTGCTGTCAGACCTGTGTGCTGAGTGGGAGCAGGGGCTGTTCTCTGTGTATCCACCCCGGGAAGCCGCCCCACACTCGCAGGTGTCTGTTTGTGTGTGATACACATCACTCTGTGTGTGTGTGTGTGAGAGAGATGCACATCACTCTGTGTGTGTGAGAGATGCACATCACTGTCTGTGTGTGTGTGTGTGTGAGATGCACATCACTCTGTGTCTATGTGTGTGTGAGATGCACATCACTCTGTGTCTGTGTGTGTGTGAGATGCACATCACTGTGTGTGTGAGATGCACATCACTCTGTGTGTGTGTGTGTGTGTGTGTGATGCACATCACTCTGTGTGTGTGTGTGTGTGTATGTGAGATGCACATCACTGTGTATATGTGTGTGATGCACATCAATCTGTCTGTGTGTGTGTGTGTGTGTGAGATGCACATCACTGTGTATGTGTGTGTGTGAGAGATGCACATCACTGTGTGTGTGTGTGAGATGCACCTCACTCTGTCTGTGTGTGTGTGTGTGTATGTGAGATGCACATCACTCTCTGTGTGTGATGCACATCACTCTGTGTGTGAGATGCACATCACTGTGTGTGTGTGTGTGAGATGCACATCACTCTGTGTGTGTGTGTGTGTGTGTGTGTGTATGTGAGATGCACATCACTCTCTGTGTGTGATGCACATCACTCTGTGTGTGTGTGTATGTGAGATGCACATCACTCTGTGTGTGAGATGCACATCACTGTGTGTGTGTGTGTGTGTGTGTGTGTGTGTGTATGTGAGATGCACCTCACTCTGTGTGTGTGTGTGTTAGATGCACATTACTGCCAGAGAGGCTGTTTTCCTCTCAGCAATCTCTGCCTGTTGCTGCGAGGTGGTGCCCAATACACCAAGCAGTGGGGTGCTCATAACCTTACTTATTACCAGACTTTTGTTCAGCTCACACCACCGCTGGCTGCCTGAACCGCGGGCCCATCTGGCCCTGGAGCCAACCAATAACCCCATTAACCCACTGGAGCCAACCAATAACCCATTAACCCACGTGCCTTCCCGGGGCTGCCACTGGCACTGGGCACGAGCACAGCCCCGGGGCCCTCCTGATGAAAGGGAAGGTGCTTAGGTGACCACGGGAATAATCCAGGTTGGGTTAAACAACTGCCTGCTTCGTGCAGTGCCTCTGCAGGAAGTGCTGGGCCTTCCAGATAATGTTTGTCCCCTCGGAGCAGCTCTGATTTAAGGATCCCTCCAGGTGTACCTGCTGTTAACACCTTCTCCAGCCCGAGTGTGGAGCTGGGGAGGGATTGAGGAGGGGAAGGACATGCAGTGTTGCTCAGAGGCCAGGCAAGCCCTGTGCTCACAGATGTGTCCTGTCCCAGTTCTTCTGGGGCACAAATGTGACCTTGCCAGTTTTTCTCCCAAAACCCATCCTCCCACGGGGCCTGGGGGTTGGCACTGGTGGGCTTGAGGCTCCCTGGCTCTTCCTGCAGTCCCAGGAGGAGGCTGAGCACTCTTGCTCAGTGACCAGAGCTGTGACACCCCGTGCTGGTCCCCCAAGTTGTGCTGCAGTTCCAGAGCCCTGCTACTGCCACTGAGGGGCTTCCCAGACCCCAACTCCAGACATTCCTGCTGTTGAGGCCTGGGGGTGCTGGCTCAGGGGACAGATTCCCACAAAATTCAGGGATACCCCTTTGAGATCCCTGCAGAGCTGCAGTGTAAAACCCTCAGCCCTTATGGCAGCTCTAGTGCATCCGCCCTGCCCTTTGCAGGTGGGTAAACTGAGGTACAGGTGTAGAAGCAGGGCTGTCAAAGGAGGTGTCAGTGTGTCACCTGCAGTGGTGACATGTTTTTCCCCCCCTTTTTTTTTGCTTAGCAATGATGAGTGACATTCCCATCCCCACTCCCTCTGCGTCTCCCCACTGCCTTTGCCTCCTGACCATCACCAGTCCCAGCAGCTCTGCACTGGGTGATCACTGCAGGGAAACTTTCCCCTTAGCTAAATTAGATTTAAATTTAGCAGGGATGTTTTTACATCCTGGGTGTGAAGGACCAACCAGCAGCCAACAGCCAGCACAGGGGATAGAGGAGCCAGGCAGGGTCCCTTCCAGGCACGTGTATCACCCAGCACATGATTTAAGCGAAGCTTTGCAGTGTTGCAGGTTGGGCTTGGATTTTCCTGGGGGGGTTTTTTCCTGATTTTTTTGAGGTTTGGGTTTTTTTGGTTTTTTTTTTTTTGTTTGTTTTTTCTTTTTTTTTCCTCTCTTTCCCTTCATTGTCTTTTGTGGCAGGGCAGGTTTCTTGCTGAGTGTCTCTGAGGTCTGCAGCGGCGACGAAAAGGATTAGCGCAAGCAGAGCATGTAGGCTTTAGAGAACAGAGCAGAGTTTGGTTTCAACATCTAATTCAATTTGTTCTGCCGAGATTGAAATATGAAATGGTTGCCAGTCAAACGTTCAAAGGGGGAGGAGGGAGGAAAGAAGAGAGGGAGCCTTCTCAAATTTAAATTTTAATGAAAATTAATTTAACCCTTTGATATGTTTTAAAACATGTTATTTCCCGGGCTGGAAACGGGCTGGAAAACATTCATGAGGGTTTCTTTTTTTTTTTTTCCCCCGTACCTTCAATCGTAATGAAGATTTTCTTTTTCCCTTAATGATACTTATCTTGTTGAGCAGTTTGACACTGGTTAATTTTTCAGGCAATTTGGTATCAAGGAAATCTGTTTGATGTGAGCGGAGGGGGGCTGTGTATGTGTATACAGATATATATGTGCCTGGACATTAATTATGAAAGTGCTGATCACAGCTCTGAAGAACTGTTTGAGTTAATTCCTGCTCCACCAGCAAAGACTTCTTTGTTACGTATTGAGAATCCCACACATGGCACCCCTAAAATTACAGCGGGTTTACCGGGAATTTTGGGAAAACGAGCATATACCTGCTAATTACCCTGAATTAAAATGATTGCCTAAGTAGGTCTGCAGGAAATTCATCACTCCCCGCTGCCTGGGTTTTTTTTTTTTCCTCTGATCTGGAACAATCATAATGATAAAATAATACAAACTCTCTTAACTGTCCACGTAGTTAAAGCTGAGAAACAGCCTCCCACTGGTCCTTAACCTCGACCAGGCTTCTCCGGCTCAACACCGTCACAATGCACTTGTTTTCTTTGGGAGGGATAATAGTTTCTTTCAGCAATAACTGTTATTCAGAAAGGTTGTATCTGTACCAAATGATTGCACACTGATTGTTGTAATGAGGCTGTGAGGGGCTGTAGCCCTGGTCCCCTCGCTTTCCGGGCTCTTGGCACCCCAGGGTCGGTGTCACCGTGTGTGCCGGTCACCCCTCGGCTGCCCTGTGCTCCCTGGGGAGAGCTGGCCACTTGGGGATGTTCACCTGCTCTGGGTGTCCTTTTTGGGATGGGTGTGTTTACCCAGGCTGTGCTAATGGCAGAGGGGATGAGCAGCTCCAAGCCCATCATCACCCCTTGCTCTGCAGACAAGAGCTGGGGTGCAGCCACCCTAAGATGGGGTCAGGGAGTCTCTCTGGGATCGTGCTCAGCACATGCTCTTCCCATTGGAGAGCTGAAACCAGTAGTTTACACTCAGTCCTGTCTTCTGGGACCCTGGGATACGATGCAGTGTCCCCATGGGGTCTGCAGATCCCAGGTTGGAGCTGGTGGGCTTCTGGCAGGCTGTGACATCTTCATCCAGGGTGAGACCCCAGCGAGCTGGACAACAGCAGGAGCTGTGACAGCTGTGGCTGTTCCCCAGGCACTCTCCATATCCCCTTCCCCAGGGCCAGCTCTGGAATTGGATTAGGATATTATTCAAATGCAGCCTTTTTACTGAATGAGAGGGTTAACTGGTTTTAATGTAGAACCAGCTCTCCTTCATTGCTGCCTGTTGCCAGAGGCCTGTGTGGGCTGTTATCTACTTACAGGGACAGCAGGCAAGGCAAGGCAGAGAGGATATCCAAGGGGCCTGGCTTTGCTGGGCACTGCCAGCCCCTCTGCTTGCAGGGCTGAGACAGCATGTCTCTGCTGAGCCAGGCTGTGCCACAGTGCCCTCTTTGATTGCTCAAAGTGACTCCCTGCCTTTGGAAAACTCCTGACCACGATCTGTGGTGTTTTTTCTCCCTGTTCCACGGGAGGAGGGGGCAGGAGAGTCAGAGCAGGCAGGGAGCATCCTGCTCTGTGAGCTCTTGGTGGTTTCTTTTCATCACCATTGCACTGCTCCTGCCTACAGGTCACAAATTTCAGCTCTTCTCATCCCTCTAGTCCCATCTTGCCTTTGCAAAGTCTTTCTCCTGGGTGTCCTCCCCGGAGTGGAGCTCTGGGAAGTGCTGAAGGGCCAAGCAAGGCTGTCTCCTTGCAGAAAACACTGGAGATGCCATTCACCAGCCCTTTGCCAGGGCTGCACAGGCTTGCATCCCCCTGTGTCATGCCTGCTGTTTTCCAGCCAGGAACTCTGGAATCTCCAGCATTTTCTCAGCCTGTTTGTCAACAGCCATCCCCTTCTCCCCAGCAACTTTACCAGCTTTTCTTGCCTGCTCACAGAGGCAGTGAGTGTGGTGTCTGTGCATGTTTGCAGTTGTCTTGAGCAAGATGTGGCAGGGAACACGCTGGAAGGGTTTAGGCTTGGGAAACAAACAGTGCTTTGGTGGCTACTCCTTTGAGAGGGAAGAAGCAGTGTGGTCAGGGGAGACCTTTTTGCTCTCCACAGCTACCTGACAGGAGGTTGTGGTGAGGTGGGGGTCTCTTCTCCCAGGCAAATAAGTGATAGGACAAAAAGAAATGGCCTGAGGAGCTGTGCCAGGGGAGGTTCAGGTTGCACATCAGGAAGAATTTGGTGGTCAGGCACTGGAAGGGGCTCCCCATCCCTGGGGGTGTTCAAGGAATGACTGGACGAAGCACTCAGTGCTCTGGGCTGGGTGACAAGGTGGTGTTTGGTCAAAGGTTGGACTCGATGATCTTGGAGGTCTTTTCCAACCTCAGTGATTCTGTGATTCTATAAAGGCAAGCTGCTGCTGGTGGAGCAAAGCTCTCCCACAGAGACCTTCCCTCGCTGCCTCAGTTTCTCCATTTGCAAAGGCTGTTACTGAGATGCTGGAGGGAGATTTGGGGAGCACGAGCTCCTCCTTGATACTGCAACACACCTGGACCTTACCCTGGGTCACACCATGGCCAGTGCTCGACACCACCACCTCCAGCTTCCACCACCACCTCCAGCTTCCACCACCACCTTCCTCCCCAGGAAACACAGCAGGAGAACGAGGAGGCAGCATGCAGTTCTCCTTTCTCCAGAGCATGGCTCCGTGTGACTGAGACACGCTGCCTCCTGTTTTCCCTAAATATATGCATTGGAGAGGGAGAGAAATCGCATGGCCGGGCTTGAGATTTCAGACTTCGCCATTCATGAATAATAATCAGGCTCAGTAATTCACAGTAAATAGGTATCCAAATTGGCTAATAAGGGAAGCTTTCACCCCAAACTGGAGCTAGGAAGAGAGGCAGAGAGAACATGAGCAGAGTTGGCTGAGGCGCTGTGTGCGCGGTGTGACCTGAATCGGTGAAACGCGGGAAGCGGTGCCAGCGCGGGAGTGGGGAGAAGGACCCTGGAGAAGGGATGGTATCCCACCTCCCCTGCTGTGGGGCAGCTGTGGCCAGGCTCAGGCATGCAGGAGCAGGATCCCTACGTTCCACAGTCCATAATTAGCGCTGTGTAATTAGGCTTGGCTCTCTCTCCCAGCCCCAGGACCGCGCTGGGCTGCTGAGCGTGAGTGTGTGGGCAGGGAGGGTATGAAGGCAGTGTCACCACATCCCCACATGTGACATCCCCAGCTCAGGGCTTAGCAAAGCTGCTGGGACAAGGGGAATGAGAGTAGGACAGTAGTAGGGAGGTCTGCAGCATGAGTCAGGAGAGGTGATCTGGGGGCAAAAAAGGTTTTCTTCGTGTTCATGCAACTAAAATTTGGGTTTTGCTTTGCTGGTGGTTAATTTTCTCCTGTGAGAGCTAATGAGGCAGTGGTGGGAGCTGCATTCAGGTGCAGTGAGGTGGCCTGTGGGTCTTCATCTGCTGGCAACAGGCTCTGACAGGGAGGAGATGGTACCCCACAGGCACCTCCTGCTCACAGAGAACAGCTCTCAAATGCCCAATACCAGACAGAGCAGCAGAGATGGGCACTTGGGAAGTCACAGAGTCCTTCCCTGCTGCTTCCCAACAAATATTCCTCTAGCAGCTTCTTAAGGTGATGCTAGATCAAGTGAAGATAAAGAAAAACATGGAAAAGCCTCTCTGCAGACTGGTTCAGGCTATTTAAATAGGTTGGGTAGAAGCTGGAGGTGCAGCTGCTGAGTAGTTGGAGGAAGGCTGCCCCTCTGAGGGCTGGCTGCTACCAGGCAGTGTTTTGCAGCTGCTAAATGACTTTTTAAATTGAGGAGGAACCTACAGCCACGTTTACAGTCCCCTCAGCTCCCTTATATAGGGCAGCACAATGGCTGGAGAGCACCACTTGGTTCTGTTACCAGACAGCACAGTCCTGCTGTCCCACAGCAAGGAGTGGCTATGGATTCCAATAAACCACAGCAGCTCTGACCAAAGGTGATTTCCCTCCTGCCCTTCTGCTCCCCTTCCCCACCTCTCCCTTCCCTGTGCCACTGGACTGAGGACACTCACAAAATTTAGCCCTCTGGGAGGCACGGAGCAAACAAACCTTTAGGGGTTTTTTCCCTGTGACTTGGCTTATTTAAGTGTATTGGAGAGTGGGTTTGGGGTGTGCAGTGTTTTTCCTTGGGGTCTGACAGATGCTGTTGATGTCCCAGCAGCTGCAGCACCTTAGAGCTGATGGCTGGAGCCTCCCTGTCCTTTCCCTGCAGCTCAAACCATCCCTCATGGCCCAAAACCGTAGGTGGGATTTAGCAGGTGTAATGAGGACAGCTTTATAAGCCACAAGAGATGGAGAGAAATGTGTGCTCCTGCCTCTCCCACGTTCAGTGACCTAAAATCTTCTTTGGACTGAAGTGTAGCCTGTGTTTGCAGTCATCCTGCTGGTGCTGGTGGGGCTGGAGAAGTGCTTGGGTGCTGCCCTCAGTCCATCCAAAGGTTTTCTGCTTCATCAGCTTAGAAATCAGACCACAAAAGGCAAGAATCTCTTCACGAGAGTTCGGGCTCTGGACAGCCATTCCATTCCCTTTCAGAGACCACCCTGCCCCAAAAACCTGGCAGCAAAGCCCAGGCTTAACCTCAGGCTCATCCCTCCTGCTGAGCCTTGAGCCCTGCCAGAGCCTTCATGCCTGGCAGGGCCAGGGATCTCTCCTGGTGTTCTGGGTAAAGCTTTAATTTTGCATTTTGTGGTCTGGTTTCTAAGCTGATGAAGTAGAAATCCTTTTAATTTCTTTTCTCCCCCAGATTCCAGGTGGGTGTGAGGGACAAGCTGCCACCGTGGGCTCAACCCAAAGCGGGACACCCCTCCAGCTGCTCCCCCATCCCAGGGCTGGGAGCATCCTGCTGGGGTCTAAATTAACCCAGGTTATTTCAGCAGAGCCAAGGCAGGCAGAGACAACCCATGTGGGGCTGCTGGTGGCTCTAGAGGCTCCATGACACTCGATGGGGAGGTAGAAACAGGCAGATTGCAGACAGGAGCTGTTTTAATTTCATCTTCAGATGAATTCAGCCCAGTGTGTCAGCCTGGGCTGAGCAAGCCCTGGGAAACAGGAGGATGGACTGTCCCAGGAGCAATTTTAACCACGTGTCAGACAAACTGATACAGGGCTGCAGAGGCATCACACCGAGGGGGGGGGTGTCACAGTTCATTCTACCCCCCCAGCAGGATAAATGGGACAGGCACATCCAGGTAGCTGCAAACCGGAGCAGGAGCTCCTCCCGCCAGTGATTTGGGCTGAAAAATGAAAACTAAGAAGTTTCTTTTTTTAATTTTAGAACTAAAAAAAGCAGATCACCCCACTCTCGTGTTTCAGCTGGGGGTCTGGAGCCCCGTGTGGCAGTGGGAGGGGGCGGCGGGGGCCACGGCAGGCAGGAGCCTTGGACTTCGTTAGGATTCAGCCCTTAGATCTCTCCTTTCTCTCTGATGGCTGAGTGTGATTGACACTTACAAATTACCCAGCCAAAAGTGTCGAGTCTTTGACCCCTGAGTAACATCTTTGGCAAGCCTGAGATTTGCCAGCATTTTGTCATCTAATTACTACAAATCCCTTGAAAATTCACTGGCTGGTGAATTTTTAATGCGGGACAATTTCAATGTGATGCATCGCCCAGATGGGCACGCGCGCGCCTGCTCCTTCCCTCTCCCCCCGCCGCCGCTTCTCCTTCCCTTTCTTCTCCTCCTTCTCTCCTTGCTTTGCTCCACTTCCTCCCCCCATCCCGTTTCTTACCTCCCTCCTGCCTCTGTGCATTCACTGTCTCATCCCTTCCTGGGCTCTCCATCCCGCTGGATGTGCCCGGGATGGAGCCGGGCACTTGGTGTCCCCCCAGCCTGGCTCAGGTCCCCCTCGCTGTCTCGCCGGTGGTGACAGGGAGGTGCTACATGGGATTAATTCTCTTTCCATCTTCTCAGGTCTCTGGCTGATGGATGGAGCAGGAGAAGCCTCCGTGAGGACTCGGCAGCCAGCACACTTGTTGCCAGTGCCGTCCACTCACCCTGTGAACCCCAGGGCTGATTTATGCCATGGGTCCAGCTCTCGGTGTTCCCAGCCTTTTAAACAGACCTTAAATCCAGAGCGGGAGGAAAAAACCCTTGTCTGCCAGCAGCTCCTGCCCGAGCATCACTTCTTAAATCCAGGCAGGGATGTGATTCCCTTCATCTCAGAAGCCGCCCAACCTGGTGGAAGAGGAACTTGGGGCGATGGACACTTCCCTGCTGACCCCAGGGACTCGGGAACCCGCTTTTAGCCTCTGAACTAAACCACAGTTTCTGTACATTGAAAACCACACGTGTATTTTAAGTCTTCCACACGGAATCACGTCTGGGGTTTGTTTGGGTTGGTTTGTTTAATACCATCTTTGCCACAGGCAGGTAGTTCTGTTGGGCTGATGGGGAGATAAGCGTGTTTTGGGAGGGAGGCCTGGGGTTTGCCGCGCTGGGCTTTGTGCCTGTGTCATTTCTGTCCCTGCTCTCAGGCAGTCGCCTCCCATCTCTCCCTTCCCAGCTTTCAAAGGGAAAGAGGCTTTGCTTTTCAACCAGGGTACCGCTTTACATATGTAGGCAGCTGATAAAGTATTTTCACTTCGCCCCTTTCCCCTCTGGGAATCGCTGTCTTACGGCAAAACTGTTTTGTCTGACAAGGGCTGCAACAGATTACACATGTTGGCTGCAAACATGGGGCCTTTTTCCCCCCCTTTTTTTTTTTCCTTTATGAGAACCACATGCCTTTAAAAAAAAAAAAAATCTTTATCTCTGCACTGCCACGAGGAGCTTTTTTTTTTGCCTCAAGTCCCCAGGAGCGGCCCCGTGTTCGGATCTGCCTGTGGCATCAAACCTCCCGGGTGATGCACCTGCCCAGTTTGTTTTTCTCACATGAGGTTAATTTGAGCCTGAATCCATGAAAATGCCACTGATTCTGTCAGGGCTGAGCACTTCAGCTGGATTTGAGGTGGGATATTTTGGGACCCCTCAGCATCAGCACCCACAGCACCCATGGAGATCAGCAGGACTCGGAGGAGCTGAGGACCAAGCTCCAAGTTTCATGCTGACAACCACAACAGGGAGCCACACATGATGGACTCAGTGGCTCAGGGACATCCCCTTTCCAACCCAAACATGGGTTATAGATTTCTCCCATCTTTAACTGGGAGCCAGGTGGGAAAAGTTTGGGCTCTGCTTTTCAAATTGGCTGTTTAGATATTGAAAACCTTAAAACCCTCAGCTGGCTCCAGCAGGAGAGGGGCAGAGCCAGGAAACCCCTGGTCTCAGGCTCCATCTCCTGAGCTGCCCCTTCCAGAAATGTCCCTTGTTTTCCCAGCAGCACTGGCACCCAGAGGGAAGGGCTTGGAGAAGGTGGATTTAGGCACCAAGGATGAAGGGAACACCAGGATTCGTGGATATTTCGCTGTTAAGAAGCTGCACACCAGGGCTGAGACGTGGCCAGGTTTCAGAGAGAGAAAAATGAGGACACTGCAGTGCCTTGGAGTGGGCACTCAAAACTGGGGGTGCCTGAGGGGGCTTTGGAAGAGAGGAGCCCTGGGAGGGGGGCCAGTTCATCACAAACTAACCCAGGCAGTGCCTTGTGTGTTTTAAGGGGGAAATACAAGATGATTAGTGATGGGTTTGAAGAATTAGGGTGTGTCACTGCAGGTGGAAGGCAGCTCAGGAGAAAGCTGCTCTCCAGGAGGGATCCTGGCTGGGAGGGAGCCCAAACTGGATGCCATGGGAAAGTGTGAGCTTCCTGAAGCACGAGGTTAAGACATGAGGTTTAGTTTAACTTCTGAAACCAGAAACTTGTTGTTTTGCAGTATGTTTTGTGTGTCACAGAGGACCTGGAGTCACACCAGGGTGCCAGCAGCTCTCCTTGTGCCACTGCTGATGGATGCTAGTCCTGCCTGCTCCCAAAGACCTCGGGGGACCCCAGCACTGAGCAGACTTTGGACCTGGGCACCATCCATCAGTTGTGTCAGCACTGGGGATGCTCAGACCCAGGGAGAAGCTGTGGTTGCCTCAAGTGTTGGTGATCCCACTGGATCCACCTGGCCTTTTCTGAAGGAGAAAGTCCCACAGCAGCACAGTCTGACTCCAGACTGAGAACACCATCCTTCTGGGCACATCATGATGGGCATTTTCATGCCCAAGGACACCCAGAAGCGATGTGAAGCCCAACCTGCTCTTTTCCAAATTAACGCCTTCCTTTTTTTTTCCCCCCCATTTCCACATTCTCACTCATGAAATCCCATCGAAGCAGCAGGTCCAGGTCCAGGGAATACTTTGCTTCCCCCGAGTTGTTTGTGGAGATAATAAACTGTGTGTTCTCTCAGCTGAGACCTGCCATGGCAGTGCTGAGTGAAGGGAGCCCGAGGCCTGCGGCGTCGGCGGGGGATGGATGGGGAGAACCATGGATGGAAAACGCAGGAGGAACCAGCTGAGAGTGACCCTCACTGTGGTGTTTGCCAGGTGGGACCAGCCACCACGGGCTGCCCCTTCTCCTGGTCTCTAATTGTCCCCCAGCCTCAGGCCGTTCAGCTTTGGGGACATCCTTTTTGCCCTTTCCCACCTTCTCTGTGCCCCGTTGGAGCTTCCTCCCCTCCTGCAGATGTGGCCGCAGCTCTGGTCCGTATCATGACACAGTGATGATCCTGCTTGGTGCTTTTCCCAGCATTCCCATCTTTTCCCAGTGATTTCTGACCTTGAGCCTCCCATTACTTCCCACTCCTGTTTCTTGCAGAGCCAGGTCTGACGATGCTCCCTGCGGTCTGGGGGGACACGGTGGGTCACGGCCGTTGGTTCAGCCCAGGGCACTGCCTGCTGCACAGGGTGACACTGTCAGGCCAGGCAAAACCACCTGCACCCCAGCACCTCCCCAGGCTCTTCCCAGGTCTGGCGACATCCTGGTGCCCCCCAGCAGCCCCTGGCACTCCATAAAGCCCCTGCTCTCCTCACACCGCAGTGCCTGGGTAACTGAGAAGTAATTAGTGCCGCTTGCTACGGCAAGTAGTGCCCAAATGTCAAGGAACAGCAAAGTTATTAAACCTGTTTTTACTGCACTTTTGCAGCCAAAGTCTGTATGTGTGTGTGCTGAAGTTTGGGGGGATGAATCTGGCCCCAAAGCACTGGGCAAAGTCCCTTTCCCTGGCAGGTCATTCCCTCCCTGCCTCAGTTTCCCCTCCACTGCCTCTGTAAGGGACCTGCTGTGTCCTACATGGGGAAAATCACATAGCTGTGTGATGGGAGAGGTCAGATCCCACCCTGGGGGTCACCAGTATCACTGGTTTCATCAGCTGGGGTGGGCAAGGGCAGCTCAGAAGTCCTGTGAAACCTTCTGCTCCCTTTTTGCTCTTAAAATCAAACGGGTTGGATTGAGCTGAAGGGCTGTCCCTGCCCATCAGAGTACTCCCACACCCCCAAACCTGTGTGCTTGAGGCTACAGGCAGGTTTTTGGGGGGCAGGCAGCTTGTCTGGGTGCAGGCAGGCAGAGGGTCCCACGGCAGGACTGTGATGCAGACTGTGCTTCCCATCCCTGCACCAAGCAGGAGAGGGAGAGAGCGGGAGAAAGCGGGAGGGAAAGGACGTGTCAAATCAATCATATTTAAACAAAAGCCTCTTCGGCCCAAGGGCCCTTTTAAAAGCTGCTTATTTAATTAAAAGTCCCATTTTCCATATTTATGGCCCTTATTCAGTTAAATATTAACCGCCTGGGCCAGGGCTGGTTTATTCTTTGGGAAGAGGCAGAGTTGGGAGGTTCATTAGGGGTTTATCAGGCAGCCAAGGCCCCTGGCAGGTGGATGGATGGAGGGATGTGGGACAGCACACATGGGCTCATGCCTGGGGACTGTGGGGATGACACCACCACTGCTCCATCACCTTCCAGCAGATTGCAGGGAAATGGGGTTAAAAATGGGGAAATTGGGGCTGTTGGGATGGTGTGAGAGATGAGCAGCTGATATGCACGCTGGCAGATCAGCTCCTGTAGGAAACAGCCTGCACCAGGCTGGCTTTGGGAGCTGGAAGCAGGGACCTCTGGGGGGGTGGAGGTGAGTCTTGGAGTCATGGAGGGGGGCCAGAGCAGCACAGCTGGCTGCAACGAGTCAGTGATGCCTCCAGAAAATCACAGGATCACAGAATGTGACAAGTTGGAAGGGACCCACAAGGATCATTGAGTCCAGCTGCTGGCCCTGCACAGGACCATCCCAAAGTCACATCATGTGCCTGGAGCTTATATAGGGGAGGGGATAAAATGGGATTTGGTTCCTTGGGGCTTGTTGGTGCTCCAAGGGAAAGCAGCACGTCCTGGTCATGACGGCAGCAAGAGGGAGTGGAGTGACCACCAGGAGAGGAGAAGGTGCAGCTGGGGAGAGATGGGGCTGTGAGGTCTTTTCCAGCCTTAACAGTTCTGTGACTCTCTCCTGTGTGAGGTGTCCAGGCTCTTTCCTGGTGGCTGTTCTTACCTGATTGGGATCTTGCCCCTGGCTGTGTCACACAGGTGCTTGGGTCAGTGTCACCTCAGTGAGAACTGTCTGGTGATTTGAAGTTGTCTGACTGCTTCATCCCCCTGGGTGCTGTGCAGGGGGGTCCTGCCTCGGCTGGGTGGTTTGTAGGTCATTATCAAATAACTCTTGAATGTCATTTACATGGCAGCAGTGAAGCAAGAGGGTTCACCTGGGCTCTGCAGCTTTGCTGGAGGTGGGGCTGGTTGGAGAGCTTGGCCAGGCTCATCTGTGGGATTGGAGCTCCAGTCATGGGCCAGCCCAGCTGGGGGGAAGCTGGAAGGTGCCTGAGGCCAGAAGTTTCTCTGTGCAAAGGTGTCTCCCTCCATGTGCAGCTTCTTTTCCTCCAGCAGACTCCCAGGCAGCTCTTGCAGCACAGGGTTTGAGCTGCCACCATCAAGGTGAGCCTCTCCAAGAATCATGGAATGGTTTGGGTTGGAAAGGACTGTAAAGACCATCCAGTTCCAGCACTGCTGCCATGTCCAGGTACACCTTCCACTGGAAGGGGATGCTTTCCTCCAAGGGGAAGACCATGGAGTGGAGGAGCAGCCATGCTACAGAAGGTGTCCATGGGTCCCTTTCCTGGATGGGTCCCTTACCTGGCTGTGAGCCCCAGTGCTCATCCTGCCTCCAGGAGGAGCTGCAGTGTCCTGTGGTGCTGGATCCTGCAGGACAACCTGCTTGAGATGTGCTGGGACACACCCTGGGGAGGGAAGGTCTCCTGTGAAGGCTGCAAGAGAGTGGAGCTCACCTGGCCAGACAAAAATCTTGCTCTGAGCCTTGTCCACCCATTCTCCCTTTAATTTCTGGGAGCCAGCAAGTAGCCCTGTGCAGCCCCATGGCATGGCAAGGAATGCAGGGGGGGTGATGTGAGCTTCTCCCCCTCCCTCCCAGCGTGGTCAACACAATCCCAGCCCTCCTTCTCCTCTCCATCCAAAATAACAGGACACCGAGCAGGCGGCGGAGCCCGACGGGGACCCTGCCTTGGGAGGGTGGTGCCGGCAGGGCAAGGAATGAAACGGAGCCGGTGATTTCCTCCAGGGAGCGGGGTGGTGAGGAGAGTGGGGGTTGGCTGCTGGGGGGGCCACGGGGGGGGTTGTGGGGGGTGGCAGGAGAGGGAGAGACACCGGGTTATCAGAGAAGTGTGAAGACAATAATGCAATCTGACATTTCTGAAATGAGACCCCCCGGTTGCCCTGGCAACGGCTCACGTGGGACCAGCTCCCGGGAGACGGCTCCGAGATGTGCTATAAATGATGTTTGATTAGAATTTAAATCATTTAGGCGGAGAGAAGATAGGCCTTTTGTCAGCGCGGGGACCCGCGGGGGTCAGCCCCCAGCAGCTGCCTGGGCGCGCGTCGGCCCCGGGGCAGCGCCGGCCCCGGGGCGAGGGGTCACCCCCGGCATTGATCCTGCCCTCCCTCCGCCGGGGCCCTGCTGACCTTTCCAGCCGCGAGAAGAGGGGGCTTGTGGCCAAGGCAAACAACGGCGCGGGAGGACGGCGGTGCCTCGGAGCCCCGGGAACGTCCCTGGCATCACCTGAGCTTTGGTTTTTCTCCCGGCTGGTGCAAAGCCACCAGAACTCTCCCGTGGCTCCCACCGGCTGAGAACCCGGCCCTTGGCTTTTCAGTGCCCTAATTAAGATGATCACACTTCAGAATCAATTCTGCCTCCCTAAAAGTTTCCTTAAGGAGCAGGGAATGAAGCATGACATTGCCTCTAAGAGGAGTGCCCTTCCCAGCTTGCCTTCGGGGATGTGACCAGGTTCTCCCCATCACCTCCAGGCCACACTGGGAGAGCTCTCCATCATCCAGCCCTGTTCAGAGGAGCTGTCTGGGGGCAGGAATTTTGCTGGACAACCGTACCCTGAGCATTTCTTGCTCTTTCCAGCTCCTTGATGCACACGCCGAAGCCCTTTTTGCTGTACGAAGCCTTCCTCGTGATGAAATATATTTTTCTCTGGCTCTGGGGGCTTGGAGGACTTCATGCATGGAGCAACAGAGATGGAGACGGGGTCAGCAGCCGTGGTTTATGTTCCTGTCATGCCCAAACCGCAGTTGCTGGGTTTATTGAACGAGGTCTCCAAGTAATGAAATGCAGGGAAGCCTCAGCTCGGGTGTGAGGTCTCTGCTTCGCTGCAGCACAAAGGAGTTGGGGTCACTCTGGTTCTGCACTGATGACACCACTCCAGGTAGCCCAGTTGTCTTCATCCAGTTCAGTCAGGTGACTTTAAAGCATCTGGACCTTATTCTGAGGTCTCATGGGCGGTGTGGAGAGGTGGCCACCATCAGAGCCAGAAGGCACCCCCATTTTGGGAAGGCCGGGCGTCTGGAGAAGCTGTTAATTTGCTTTAATATTAAAAAGCCTGAGCTCAGGCCTCAGATTGAGTGAGGAATAAAAGTGCCTGATTTCCCAGTTGGTGGGAGAGCGGTGTTAGAAGCAAACCAGCAACAGGGCACAGGCTTTCTTCTTGGAAATTTTTTAAATTGCTTTCTCTTTAATGCCGTGGTTTAGGTTCGATGAATCTTCAGAGCTTGCTTTTCAACTCCCTGAAAATGCCATCTGATCATGAAATTAGAGCTAAACTAATAAGTCTCAACAAATATTAATCTAATGAATTTAGCTTCTTTCTGTTTGTGGACCAGCAAAGAGGGGAATTGCAATGTTCTCATATGTATTAATTGTTTGAATGTATTCGACAAACCTTTCCTGACTGCTTTGAGTGTGTGCCTTGGTCATGAATATTCTGAGTTTTGTTTCTGGGTTGTGACCACCCTGTACATTCAACTACAGCTGGTTTGGGGGAAAAGCTCAACCAAGGGGAGTATGGGTCTTAAAATCATAGAATGGTTGGAAGGGACCTTGTTCAAACTCCCTGTCCGTGGCCACCTTCCACTAGACCAGGTTGCTGCAAGCCCCATCCAACCTGGCCTTGTCTTGCAAGCTCTGAGCTTTGCTGTAGGCTTCCCATCTCCTGATGGTCTTTCACCTCAGGTGGACTCTCTGAATGTCTGAAGGATGAATTGGATGAGAGAAGAAACCGTGCAGAGTGATCCAGGTTCTGGATGTGCGGGCGTCTTGGGGGCATTGGCCGGGATGAGGGATGTGCAGAGCTGGGCTTGGGGGCTGGAACATGATTCTTGCCACCTCTGGGTGGTTTTGATGGGTCTCACTATGATTTTAAAATCACTAATGAGCATCTGTGGTGTCTCCAGCAAGGTCTGTGGTGTTGCACTGAGTTGTTGTGTCTCTTGGCTTATTTGGTAGACATTATAGATGGGGTGCTGGTGAGCTACTCCTGCAAGGAGCAGCACAAGAGTGTGGTGTTTGGGCTTCTCCCCAAACTATCTAAACAAACTGGGAGCTTTGCCAGCAAGCAAAATCACTGCTCCTGTCCCTGTGTGCAGCTACAGAACCAGCACAGCCTGGGGGCAGGACCCGGTCAGCTGGAGCCCTCCCCTTTCATAGCTCTGCCTCTGCCAGTGAAATGGGGCTTGGAAGCTGGAGCCTCCCTGGGCAAGGTCCCTGCTTGCTTCCCAGAGTGCCAAAGGGCAGAGCTGTGCTGCTCCTCACTGCTTTGGAGCATCATTTTAATTAATAGGTGCCGTGCTCAGCTTTGGGGCATCTCTTCTGGGGGGTGGCAGCAGAGCCAGAGGGCTGGCACTTGGGGTCTTTGGGGCTAGATTTTCCTCCTCCAGCCCACCCTCTAGGATTTGTGCACCCCCTGCTTGGGGAGAAGGGCTGGTTGGGCTTTGCAGGGGGGTGAGGTGTGGTGCTGAGGGGGGTGTGGGCAGGAGGTGCTGTGCAGGGCCAGCTCGGGGCCCCACTGCGGTGCCGTCGGTGACACCTCGTTAATTGGCACAAGCTGGAAGTGCAAATCCATGACAGGAATGGGCTTGTCATCAGCTGGGAAGGTGTCCTGCAGCCCTGCCTGCCCCTGTCACCCTGTGCATGTCGAGTCAGGGCTGCTGCAAGTCCCCAAACCCGACGGTGAAGGTGGTCACAGAGGAGTCATCGCTGTGGTGTGGGGGAACCCAGCACTGTGAACTCACAGGGGCTCTGCTGGCTTTGGTGGCTGATCTGACCCTGATGAGGGTGGACAAATGTGCTGCTCTTTAAATGAGCACTGGATGGATGGGTTTGTGGCAGGGTAGCTGGCAGTGGGTGCCCAGCAGGCTGGTTGTCCTCCTGCATCCCCCAGGCAGGATGTGCAGGACTCTGCGATGGGCTGGGATCATGTCCAGCCCTGGGAGGCTTGTAGGGCCTGGGGATGTACAGGGAGGATGTTTTAATAGGGACTGGCTGCAAAATGGGGATCCTGAAGCTCCCCAGTCAGTGCCAGGAGCAGGAGCATCAGGACAGGCAGGGAAGGGTGACCTGCCTCTGCTCTGAGTGCTCAGTCCAAGAGTTTGGATCCAGGGGGATGGCAGGGGAAAGGATGCTCAGAGCCTTCTCCTGCTGTTGGGGACTATCCTGGTGATCTGTAAGCTCAGAAATCATAGAATCACAGGCTGGTTTGGGTTGGAAGGGACCTTGGAGATCCTCTAGTTCCAATCCCTCCACCATCAGACACTTTCCTCTAGACCAGGTTTCTCCAAGCCCCATCCAACCTGGCCTTGAACACTTCCAGGGATGCACCATCTCTCTGAGCAACCTCACTGTAAAAATCTTCTTCCTTATACCTAATCCAAACCATGCCATGCTCTGCCCTGGCACAGCATTCCCAGGCTGCTTTAGGCAGCTCCTCCTGCAGCATTCCACCTCCTTCATGAAAATATCTGAAATGCTGGATTTCTGGCCTAGCTCCTGCCCCATTTCCCTTAGAGTCCCTGTATCAGATTGCAGTGGCATTCCCAGAGCTCCCTCTGACCCCCAGAACTCCTGATGGTGAGGATGTGACAGCCAGGAGCTCATGGGCCTGGAGAGATCCTTTCTGTCCCTTCCTCAGTGGAGAGAAGTGGCCCAAGGTAATACAGACAGATACAGAATGGACATAAAACTAAATATATTGCTGGGTCTGATCAAAGATAAATTATTTTTGGCAAATATTAATGTTCCAGCAGGAGTGTGACAGGAGCCACTTCAGTGCCCTGGGAACATCTCTTTATTTCCATTTAGCTCTTTGGTTTGATATCTGAAATACCCTCCCCCCATGACTGGTGCATCCTTCCATGGGAAAGGCACCTTTCCCATGGGTCTGGGGACAAGGGCAGGGAGAGGCAGCCCTTGTCACCTCCCTGGCACCAGCTGCTCCTCTCTTTCCTTGCCTGAAACATGGGCACTGTGGGGGGAAAGCTGTGTTTGCACCTCAGCTGATGTCTGAAGCATCCACTGAGGCTGGGCTGGCTGTGGAAAGGGCTTTCCCACTGGAAAAATAACTGCAGGCAACTGGGCAGGTCAGTGCTGTGGGGTTTAGCATCAATCTCTTGGCTTTGAGAAGGGGAGACACTGGAAGTGATGGCCTTGGGAAAACCTGATCCTTGGGAAGGGTCAAGGTGGTTGAAGGATGATGCTGTTACACTGGTGGGGTGTGTTACACAGGGACTCTCCTGGCATGGCTGGGAAATCTGGGAGGAACTGGTTATAAGGGCATGGAGGAACAGGACAAGGGGGAATGGCTTCCCACTGCCAGAGGGCAGGGTTAGATGGGATACTGGGAAGAAATCCTTCCCTGGGAGGGTGGGGAGGCCCTGGCACAGGTTGCCCAGAGAAGCTGGGGCTGCCCCATCCCTGGAAGTGTCCAAGGCAAAGTTGGACAGCACTTGGAGCAACCTGGGCTGGTGGAATGTGTCCATGGCAGGGTGGGTGGAATAAGATGGTCTTTAAGGTCCCTTCCAAGCCAAACAATTCCATGATTTCTGAGCCCCAAATCTGCCAATCACCCTTGCAGAGATGAGAGGTCCCAGCTCTGCTTCCAGGAAGGCTTTGATCAAAGCACAGAGCCAGGAGCTGCTTCTGGGGCCATGACTGGCAGCGGCTGCATCTCCCTGGACCTTCTCCGAGGCACTAAATCCTGTGACCTCCCACCAAACCTTCGCTCCTTGTAGTCTGTGAGGTCTCCAGAGGAGGAACAACCATCTTCCCCCTTTGTCTGGCTCCTCAGCAGTGGCTGTGGTGAGGGCAGTGCAGAAATGATTGATGGCAGGGAGGGAGAGGTGATGCCAGACACTGGGATGGACGGGATAGTTGGGAACCAAGCACAGCATCGCTCCTCTCGTGGGCTGCTTGACTGAAGTTCTTCTGCTCTTGGTGTCTCACTTCCAGGTGCCCATTTCCCAGAGCAAACCCGAGGTTAACCCTTTCCACGCCAGAGCAGCACAGCGATACAGAATCCCACTCCTGAACTCGCCTGATTTATTTTTTTAAGTATTTTTTTTTATCTCCAGACATTTGCTGCTTCCCCTCGCGTTAATGCAGGCATCTTCCATCACCAAAAAGCCTCCGGGGCAGAGGCAAATGGCATCAATAGCTCTGCAGCCTGTCAGGAGCACATGCCTGCCAGAGAGCGCCGGGAGGAGGGACGGCAGGACACAGGAGCAGATGGGGCCACTCCTCTTCCATCACCCCTCCCCAGCAGCAGCCTCAGCCGGTTGGTGCCTCTCGGTTCAGCCGGGACTTCCCCCACCCTCTGACCCCCTTGGCACTGTGCCTTCCTTGCAACTCCTCCTGTTTTCCCCTTTCCTCCTGTAACATCTCCCCTTCCCGCACAGCTGCAGCCCCGTTTGCTGCCCAGCTGTGTGTGCCTTTTGCTCCACCTCTTTTGTTCGTGGATGTTTAGGAAGGGAGCCCAGGTTTGGGCTAGTCGGTGCCTGAAGAGCCTCATGCAGCATCCTGGTGAACTGGTGATTGACGTAGGGCTGGGGTGGAATACAGGGTGGGGAGGAGGAAGAAAGTGGGTGCCTTGCAAAGAAAACCCATTCGTGCATTTGTCTCTCAGCCCGAGGGCAGAAATCCCTTCCTTTCTCCGTGGGAAATCAGGGGATGGAGCCGTTTTGCTGCTCCCTCTGCAGCAGAGCTGTTGAGTCCTGCTGGGGCAGCTGTGTGTGAGAGGAAGGGGGAATTGGGGTGGTTTGGGGGATGTGAGGCCCCACACCTGGTAGTGGCATGAGGAGGTGGGACCAAGGACCGATTTCTTACACGGGGTCTTCAGGGAATCACTTGGAGCTCAGGTATTTGCCAGGCACTGACCCTGCTGCCCCTCTGCCTGAGGGGATGGGGACCTGGAGGAGTGGCACAGGGGGCTTCTGTCTGCTCAGTTGTGCCAGAGGAACAGGAGACCTCCAAAAAAAAACCCTCTCTGTGGCAAGTTGTGCTCGGATAGCCACGCTCTGCTGGCCTGTGCTTCCCGACCCTCCTCCAGGTGAGGAATTCCCCTCGGCAGCTCCAACCTGCCTTTCCCAGGGCTGAGGTGGGGCCGCAGCCAACATTCCCAGCGCAGGGCTGCGGCAGCGCCAGCGAGCCCCGGATAATAAACAACCGAAGGTTAGTGAAGCTGTTCTGCCAAATTTACACCCTTTCCCAGCGAGGGGAGGGGGTGGCAGGAGCCGCGGCCGCTCCCCTTGATCGCCGCATCCATCACGGGGTATGAATGGCCGCGCTCCAGGAGGTATCGAGCGGCGTTTGCAGAGACGGTGCCGGCTGTGTCAGCTCCCCTCGTCCATCACCAGCCGGGGACAGCGCTGGCACCGAGCACCGGCAGCTCAGGGAATGCTTTGACAGCGGGGAGAAGCAGCAGGATCCATCCCCCCAGCTCTCCCTCCCTGCCCCAGCAGCTGGAAGGTGACCGGGGTGCCACATCCCCATGGCACGGGGGGCAGCGTGGTGAGGGGCTTCACCCCACACAGCCTTTTAAAGGGAGTTTTACCAACTTTGTAGAGACTTGGGAAGTGGGGGCTTGGGGCAGCAGCATCACTCCAGCTCCTCGATTCTCTTCAAAGCCATAGTGTTTCCTTCTGTCTTCCAGCACTTGTTTTGTCTCTCTTCCCATCTCCTCTTGCACGTACCATTCGAGTGGCTCTTACCTATTTATTTTCTCTAATGGCATCAGGCTACAAGTGGCTGAACAGTTAAAATGAACACCCTCACAATGGTTTTCTCTTTTTTTTTTTTTTCTCTCGCATCCACTCTGGAAATGGGGATGTTTGCTCTTCTCTAGCTGCATTCCCAAGGGATGGGGGCTGTCCCTTTCCCCTTGTCCCCTTCTGACCCCGTTGACTGAACATCCACCAAATTCCATGAATGCAGAGAGGTCTGAACATACGGAGACATCCTTAATTGTGGTGCTCCTGTGCTTTTGGGATGCAAGCAGGTGCCTGGGGGGAGATGATCCTTTACTGTTTTCACCAAATGGAGCCACAGGAGCAGTGCTGGGGACAGGTGGCCACCACTCCTGCCCATGGAGGGCCTGGCTCTTCTCACGCAAAACAGGGAATGAAACTGGATTTTGAGCCAGCAGGAAGGGGTTTCTGTGGATCCCACCTATTGCTTGGTGCTCCAAGTGCTTTCCTGGCTTTGCCTCTAAATTCCCTGCATCCCCTCCTGCTGGGATGGAGGTGGCTGTGTCGTGCTCCTGTGGGTGATGGGAACCAGGGTGAGGTCTGTGCTGGTTCTGGGAGTACCAAGTGGCCCTGGACTGTGGCTCCTGGCTGGGCTGTGGGGGTGATCCCGTGTGCTTTGTGTGAAACAGGATGGGGTTTGCAGCCTGAAACCATCCCTGAGGTGTGATGGGTGCCAACACACATTGCTGTGACCCTGAGCTTTCCCAGCACCCTATAAATCCATGCCCACGTATTCCAGCTGCCTCAGTGATTAATGCAGCCAGGCTTCTTCAAGTTTATTGCTCAGAAGTTAAACCAACCAACTTCAGACCAAAAACAAGGTTATTTGCCCTTCTCTGAACTATTTTTCTGCAGTGCTGGCAACCCCAACAGCCCAAACCTTGTGAGGAGGGAAAGGGATCTTCCTCCTCTAGCCAGGCTGGATGAGGAAAAACAAACAAGATTGCAAACAAGCCTCTTGCAATTCGTGGGGTTAATAGAAACATCTCTGCTGGCTTTTAGAGAAATATATAACATTGCCAAGCCAGAGCTTTATGAACGAAGTCCTGTGTCTGCTGGTTCTCTGTTATCCCCTCTGTCCCAAAACAAACCGTGGGTGACTCCACAGCCTCAGGACTTTGACACACTCCTAAGTGAGTGATTCCTGAATATGGAGCGTGTTTGGGGAGAGGTGGGAGTCAGCTGCTGAAGGAGACTCCAGCCCATCCAGCCACTGCTGCCTGGCTTGGGGTGCAGGGCAGCACCTGCTGCCAGGTGTTGGGGGAGATTTTACCCAAGGTGGCAGCCACTGGGGTTCCATGTGATCCCAGCACAGGCACAAGCCCCTCACTGCACCCTCAGCACTGGTTTGGGAATCACTGTGGGGTGATGCTGATTGCACAGCTGGGACGAGGAGAAGTCCCACAGCGTTGCTGGGATAAACGGGATTCGAGGGCTGGGCAGGTTTGGCCTCACCTGGAGAGTGCTGGGGGGCATTCCTGGCAACCTCAGTGCACGGTCCTCACCACACTCTCAGCTCGTGGTCTCCCCAGACCCTGCACTCCAACTCCTGCCTCCATCCCCAGCCCCTGGGGCTGCAGGGTGGGCTGGAGGAGAGGATGCTCGGAAGGAGAGGATGCTCCGAGCTGCTCCCCTCCTCCTGCTGCCTCTCCCGCCCCGCACCAGCGGTGGCTGGGCATGCTCCATCCCCGTCCTCCCCCACGGCTTGCTTTCCTCCTTCTTCCCTCACAGCTGCTTTCTCCTTCTGCTCCTGCTCCCCTCTCGCTCCCTCCACTCTGCCTCAGAGACACACATAACTCTCCCGTGAAATATATACAGTGTAAATATATAAAAAGCCGGCGTTTGCCTGCTGCTTATGTATTCATGAAATAGTAAATAAATTTTATGGGATAATGTGAAGGCTGCCAGGGAGCAGGAGGATGAAAACTAACCCCTAATGAGCCTCCGTGTCAGTTTGGCACACTCGGGATCGATCTGCCGCTTCCATTTAGCGCCCGAGCGTGGGGGTGGAGGAGGCGCTTCCTCGGCTTGGCCCCGAGCACCGCTGACGCCTCGGTGATGGGCGCGGGGTCACCGGCTCGGTCGAGCAGGACGGGGATGGGAGGGGCTGGGGGTGGGCTGTGAGGGTGCTGGTCAGGACCCGGGTGAGATTTGGGAGGATGCAAAATGATGGGGGGTGGGGGTTCCTGGGGAGGGGATGCTTAGGCTGGCATGGGGAGGGATGTGGGGACAGATGCAGGGTGGGATGCAGGGTGGGCTGCAGGGTGGCACAATGGGGGATGCAGGGAAGGATACAGGGTGGGATTCAGGCTGGCACAGTGAGGAATGCAGAGTGGGCTGCAGGGTGGGCTGCAGGCTGGCACAATGGGGGATGCAGGGAAGGATGCAGGATGGGCTGCAGGCTGGCACAGTGAGGGATGCAGGGAAGGATACAGGGTGGGATTCAGGCTGGCACAAGAAGAGATGTAGGGAAGGATACAGGGCGGGATTCAGGGTGGCACAATGGGGGATGCAGGGAAGGATACAGGGTGAGATTCAGGCTGGCACAAGAAGAGATGTAGGGAAGGATACAGGGTGGGATTCAGGCTGGCACAGTGGGGGATGCAGGGAAGGATACAGGGTGAGATTCAGGCTGGCACAGTGGGGGATGCAGGGAAGGATACAGGGTGAGATTCAGGCTGGCACAACGAGGGAGGCAGGGTGGGAAGCAGTCTTGCCCGAGGAGGGATGTGGGAACGATGCAGGCTGGAATGCAGGGTGGGATGCAGGGAGGGTCACAGGCTTGCACGGACTGCCAGGTTGCAGCAAGGATGCTGCCCTCAGCAGGCAGGGAAGGAGGGCTGGGGGTGACAGGGTGGTGAGGGGGCTGCAGAGGTGGGGGACAGCCAAGTGAGAACCAAACATCAACTTTCTTGCCAGGGCTCTGGCCCTGCTGTTGATTTTGGCCATGCAGAGAGCCTGGTCCAGGAAGGTCTGGGCTACATCCTTCCACCAAGTTGCTCCCTTGGCAAAAAGCATCTCCTGGAGAAGAGCTGAGTTTCCCCTCTGCAGCTCCCCAGGGTCTTCAATCCTCCCCCAGGGAGCACCAGATCCTGCAGGGAGGGAGACAGACAACAGCTGCCCAGGTCATGGGCACATGGGGGTCCCCTTGCTCCCACTGTCCCATTCCAGTGGGAATAGGGGGGACACAGGATGTGGGGAGACCTGAAGAGGAGAAGGTCTGGGTTTTGGGAGGGCCCATAAAACCAGTGAGATCCTGAACACTCTACAGCCCCATGGGGCTCAGCCTTCCTGAGATGGGAAGAAGAAGGAGATGTGTTTGGGGCACTGTTGGTGCAGGACAGTGGGGTTTGCCCCAGTGCCAACTCTCTCACCCCCATCTGCAACAGCAGGTGAGGTTTTGGGGTTATTTGTGGTATGAAAGGGCCTTTCCTTTAATTCAGTGTTTGAGTAGTAGGGTTGTATGTAATGGGGGAAAAGCAGGAAAAATGTATGTGCTTCCAAATGCCCGGGGACGTGGTGAACACCAGACACCCCTGCACACCCACCAAGCTTAGAAATAATAATATAGGGAATCCACTCACGTTCAGGGCGAAATTTTAGGGGCTTTGTAGCTAAAACTCAGACTGGGTTGGAAGGAAGCAGGAATGTTGATCTGGTTAATGAGCTCAGTTGGTGCAGATCAGCAAACGTGGCAGCACCATCCGGGGCGCTGGGCTGTGGCTGTGTCTTCCCAGGTATCCCAGCAAAATTTAGGGCTTCATTTAGAAAACACCCAAGCAGCCTGATGGAATACTAGAGGGGGTAAGAATTATTTATACCCATAAGTACATCAAGGCTTTACCCTTGTTGGTGCACCAGCTTTTGAGGTCACCTTTGGGTGCAGCACAGAGGAGTCCAGCAGGAGCCACGGGATGAGGGATGATGCTGCTGCTGGTGAAAATTTGGCATTGGATGGGTTTTCCATCAAGGACCGTTGATCTGAGGGAAAGCAGCCCTTTCCCAGCAGAGGTTTTGCCAGCTTATGAAACTTTTGTGGCAGCATTTCCCCTCCATCATCACCCACCAGGTGCCAGCATCTTTGCGAGGCTGAACAGCCCCACACGGGCCACAGGGCTTTGCTAAAGTCACAACACTCGGGGTATTTAATGCGCTGTTTCATTCCCAGCGACCACCCTCATCCAGGGGAGAGCTGGAGCCTGGATTTCTGACGCTTTCTGCACCTCTCTGTGAGACGCCTCCTGCGAACCACTCGCTGAGCACCAGGGCTCAGCCCCACACTGCACCAGCCCCTTTCCCCCAACCCCTCTGGCTCCCATGGGGTGGGACCAGCTCCAGGTACCGCTGGCTCCCCTCACCATTCCTCTCCCCAGCCCTTCCCTCCCGCACCGCCTCCTCCCTCCCTCCCTCCCTCCCTCCCCCGTCATATTTTTTTTTATGGACGGAATGAGATGGAGAAGTAAAAATTATTAACCCCGAGGTCAGCGCTGGCTGCCTCATTCCTCTCTAGCTTCAAGCACTTTCTCCCTCATCTGTTTCACAGACAGCGATGTTCGGCTCAACACATTTGCATATACTTATTGCATTTTTTTAGTCTTTATCTATTTATTTATTTTTAAAGAGACAGAGCTGCTCTTGCCTCTATTTTTTTTTTTTTTCCCCTCTCCTGTGAGCTTTCAACAGCTGCTGTTTGGGATTTGATTCCCCTGCCAGCACAGCTCGCTGACAGAGGCAGGGAAGTGCAGGACCTGGAGGGATGCTGGGCTTCTCTCTCTTCCTCCCACCTTGATTTCACCGCTGCTTTCTCCATGTTTTTCCTATAAAATGGATGAGTTGTCCCTCCTGGCTGCTGGGGGAACAGGAGCATTGTGGAGGATGGTCATAGGGATTCATCCATCTTGCTCTTCCTGGTGATGCTTCCCCTCAGAGCACTGGTGGGGAAGGGCAGCAAAGAAGCTCATGATGGTCCCACGTTTCTCCAAAGCAGAGTGGAGATGGAAAACCCTCACCATTCCCAAGGCCTTTCCTGGGATTTTCATGGGTGCCATGGCCAAGCCAGCTGGGCACACAGGGAGGGACTGTCTATCTCTTTAGAAGCCACTGACACATGGCAAAACCTGCACTGTTATTTAGGCACTGAGAACACCCTCAGGCTCAGCATCCTCCTCCTCTTCAGCACGGCAAAGCTTTTCTCCTCCCATCCACCCCAAGGAATACTCGGGGGGCAGGAAGAAAAAAAAAATAAAAATAAAAAATTAGAAACATTTTATCTTAAGCTCAGCATCTCCCAAAAATCTCTGGCAGATATTCATAATGGTCCAGCAGCTATTAGAGGAGCGAGAAGGAGGGAAAGGGAAGGAAATGAATGCCGGGCGAGAAAATTCATAGCCCCGCTGATACGCCATGATAAATAATTATGAGTTATTAATTTTAAATTACATCTTTAATGCGTTGCATGATTTTAATTCCCACCACAGTATTAATATAGGGACTCTGGGTTTGATTAATTTAAAGCGGAACAGAAAGGTGTCGATTCCCAGGGCTGCCGGGGACCTCGCGGGGCTGCACGGGGAGGGGGTTCATCCCGGGATGAGCGTTGGGATGGCTGCTCCGGCACGGTGGGATGGATGGGGATGGCCAAGGATGGGGTGGGAAACAGCGGCTGCCTTGTTTTGTGGCTGGGGTGGGGGGAATCCGC
>NW_021940671.1:2240755-2244633 GCF_001715985.3 Manacus vitellinus | reverse complement strand
GGCCAACACATCAGCAGGGTGTTAGTGTAACACACAGTGCTACCCTCACCCCAGAATTATGGGGTTTTCTCCCTTTCCCTTTTCCCAGGGCTGGAATCAGGTTTGGAAAAGCTTCCTACATCCTCCTGCATCTTCCCAGATGTTGGAGCCTGATGCAGCTCTTTATGCCCTGCCAATGAGGAGATACAACCCCAAAATCCTCATGGAACAGTGGGGTTTGCTTTGTTTAGGGGTTGCTGTGATTCTCCCTCTGGCTCCTCCAGGTTCATCTTCCTCTGTTTTTTTTTAATCCATTCTCCCACCTAATGGTGCAGCAGCTTCTTGGAGATGCTGAGACCTGCCCAACTCATGACATGTCACTGCCATGTGTCCATGGGGACAGTCCCACATGTCCCTGGGGACAGCCCCTGCGTGGTGGTGCCAGCTCTGGAGA
This sequence comes from Manacus vitellinus, assembly GCF_001715985.3. Taxonomy (NCBI): domain Eukaryota; kingdom Metazoa; phylum Chordata; class Aves; order Passeriformes; family Pipridae; genus Manacus; species Manacus vitellinus. The sequence continues at coordinate 2,244,200 of NW_021940671.1, read as the reverse complement.
TCATGGTAGTGGTTACGCCAGTCCCAGGGATTTTTCTTGGCAGCCAAATTCCTGCTCTATTTTTCTGTAAATCAGTAGGAAATGTTGGCAGGAATTTTCTAGACTTTGGGGATTTTTGCTGGGAAATAATAATTCTGAAAACAATCCCTTTTGCCCCAAATAGGGATTATGGGGACGGTGATTTGGGAGGGTGTTAAATGCTGATGGCTTCATTTTGTTATCTTGACACAGGGGTCCCACAGGCAGTCACAGAGTGGGGGGTTTAGGGTGGTAATTTTCCATATTAACCCCCAAAGCAGTGCCTGTAACCTCCAGCCTGGCCTGTCCCAGTACAGAGGGATCCAGGCTGGAATCTGCTGGATGAAGGGATATGGCCAAGGCCATTTGGGCAGATGGTGGCAGAGCAAAGAAAAAATGTCCTTTTTCTGGGCTCTTCAGCTCCTCTCCCTCAGCACATCTCACCCTCTGCCTCAGTGGGTTTGTTTTCCCCCAGTGATGCTGCAGAGAGCCCATGAGTGCAATTAGTCACCCCTAATTACCCCTGTGCCCACTCCCTGAGCAACCCCCTGGCAGCTGCCCATGTAGGAAAGGCGACCCATATCCCGGGAAGAGACCACAGTGGTGGGATTTTCCTTGGGGTTCATCCCTTCACTGGCCAAGTATTAGTGGTTTTATCCATCTCACAGCACGGCTGAGAAGAAACATCTCGTGCCAAAGGGGAAACTGAGGCACAGGTGGTGCAAAACCACTGATGGTGGTGCTCAGAATGGACATTTATGGGTTCCCTTCCAGCTGGAGATATTCCAGGATTCTATTATTTCAGTAGGGATGTAAGTACAGCATAGGGATGAGGAGGGGATGGGATGAGGATGGGGATGAGGAGGGAGAGGGAGATGGGGATGGGGCTGAAGCACCAGCTGCATTTACCCTCCCAAACCCTTCAAACAGCAGATGAAAGGCCCAGCTGAGGGAGATGCTCCTCACCAAGCACCCTCCAAGGGTGGTGGGGTCCTTCCTGGCACTCTTTGTCTTGCTTCACCACCCTCAGTGGGTTTCACAGCCCCAGGAGCCGCTGCCGGCAGAGGGAGCGGGAATTGTGTGGGATTTGAGCCTCTCCCAAGTACACTGTTTGCATTTTCCCTTTATTGGCTGGGTCCCTGGGCTGCTCTCCGAAGAGCCAAGTGACAGTGTTCTGTCTGCACGCTCAGAGGCTGTTAAATTAAACAGTTCAGGGAATTAACTGCATGCCACGAGCTGCAGCAAACCCGCTCGCAGCCAGGGACGGCTGGATTTGCTCCTCGCCAAAAAAAAACTGGGAAAACAACGCTAATAAAGAAGGATAACAGAGTCCCTGCCTGCTGCACGGAGGCTTTTATTTCTTTGTTGGCTTTGCTTCCTTATTTTTCCGGTTTTGAGGGCCCTGTGGTCAGGATGCAGCTCCCTCAGGGGGTGGCTGGGATGGGGATGCCCAGAGCTGTGGCTTGGCTGGACCATGGGCTGCTGCCTCCTTTCCTCGGAGCCCAGGAGGGATTTGCCAGGGCTGGCAAGCAGGAGCACTCCAGGCTCAGCCAGGAGCTCAGCCCAAGGTCAAACCTGGCTGGGTCTGTCCCAAGGCAGGCAGAGCTTAGCTCACTACGGCCAAACACTCAGGCTTTGCCTTCCCAAATGTGCCCTGTTTGTTTGGAGCATCTCCTGGATGGCTTCATGCCCTGTCTGCTCATCCCCCTGCCAGTGACCCCCTCCTTCCTCAATCCTGATTTTGTTGACCTGGGTCTCCCATTGCCCTTCCCTGTGCCAGGCAGGAGAGCCTTGGTGGTGCTGGGGTCCCCCCATTTCTCCTCCTCACCTCCCATCCCAAAGTTTTGGGCACACGGGGCATCCCCATCCTGCCTATCCACAGGGCAGGGAACAGGAGGAGCACTTTTCTACTTAGGTTTTTAACTCCAAAACCAAAAAATTAAACGAGGGAAGAGTGGGAGCATTTTCACACCCACAGATCTCACCGAGGGGGTTTTCCAGGGCGGGGCTTGCTTGGTGCTGCCATGGGATTCAGGGATGGAGCCCTGCTGGCCTCACCACACACCCATGTCATGACGCCCTTCTGCTGCATGCAGAGGCTTTTTATGCTCCCTCTCCCACGCACAGCCAAAGATCTCCAAGCATTTTGGGTGATGGGACTGGCTGAACTCCCTGCTTTCTTCCAGGGCACCGAGCCCTGAGCTTGGGATCTCTCCCAGCCCGGCCGGAGCGGGCTCCCTCCCCGTGCCGCTGTCAGGAGGAAGATGTAGAGCAATCACAGCTCTGTGCTGCAAATATTAATTATCCACTAACTGCTCTCCAGGCAGCCATTAGATCTCAGCTCTCCGACAGCTGTTCCCAGCCACCCGCCCGAGGGATGCTCTGGAGGGGGAGCAGCCGAGGGGCAGTGGGGGGCCGGGATGGAAGGGGTCCCCACACTGCTGTGTCCCACAGGGTGGATGAGCCAGTGAGGGAAGGGAGGATTTTGGCACCGGCACTTTTCTTTCCCTGAAAAATATTCCCATTCCAGCGTTTTGGGGGTTCACCCTTCCTTGCTAGCCCTCCTGCAGGAGGATGAGGAGGGCTTTCTGTCCCAAAGATTTTCACCTTTTCTCGTTATTTTAGCTCCTGGCTCGCTGAACAGAGTCACAACATCTTGCTGTGATCCCCTGCAAACCCCTCGCCCTCTGGCTCATTCTCCAGAGAGGCAAAATTGTTCCGTTTTGGTCCCATTTCCCTTCTTCCAGCAAGTGCTCCCGTTCCCACTCTCACCCTGGGGCATCACAAACCTTTCCCATTTTCCTACTTCTTGGGCAAATCCAGCTTTTTTTTACCACTGATCCCACAGGGTGGGAAGCTGTTGGCCACAGTCAGGGCACCACAGCTGCCCACAGACCCCCCAGTGCCAGGAGCCCCCAGACCCAAACCCTCCATGGCCCCACAGATTTCAGCTCTGACTGCACCAAGGAGCTGCAAACCCATGGAAGGAGCTGCTGGGAAGAGGATGGGAAGCATTGCCCACCTCAGCAGGGTGACCTGAGCTTTTAGGGCTCAGCAGGATGCATGCACTGGGATTCTTCCACCACACATCCCATATCCCTCTTCCCACAGGCGGAGCGGGCAGATACACCAAGAAGGAGCTAGTTAACGAAATAAATGAGAGAGGTAGGCCTGTGCTCATATAAATCTCTCTGAGAGAGCATTTAGACATTCCATATTTGAGCTGGCCATCATTTAAATTACTGCTCTGCCTCCCCTCAGCCCAGCCCCTTATTACCGTGGGTTTAATGCTCTGGGCTTAATTGCAATCGCTGGCGGGCTCCCCCTCCAAGCTCTCAGTGGAAATTAGCTGCCTCTCCTGCCCACTCATTATCCACCCAACCCAGGAGGCTCCAGTGTGGTCCAGGGAGAAGGTCTGGGTGTCTCC
>NW_021940671.1:2238664-2240130 GCF_001715985.3 Manacus vitellinus | reverse complement strand
ACCCTGGGAAGGTGTGACTGTTCAGTGAACCAAGGGGGAAAGTAATGAGAAAAGGTGAAAAAAATAGTCAGGGAATAATGCAATATGTTAAAAAATACTATGTATGTTCATCTCTTGAGGGGGAGGATCCAGAAAGAGCTCAAAGTTCAGGTCAGTTTCGTCAAAGGGTCCAGTGCAGAGGAGAATAAAAATATATTTATCCCCAGAAAAGTGTGAATGTTTGACTCTGGTCATTTTCCAATGGAAATATTTGGCCACCTTGTTGCAAAACAAGAGGTTTCCTTTACCAAACTTGCCTCTAACCCAACCCAAATCAACCCCAACCCACACCGGGTGATTTCTGTGCAAGTCCAAGACCCTCCCAGGGTCCTGCAAAGCCCCAGGGGAGCAGAAGCTTGTGTTGAGTGACAAGACTAAGGCCATGCAGCAGGATCTCTGCAAAAGGGGGATCCCAGGGGAGGGTGAGATGGTCCAGGGGGGGTCCCAGGGATGCTGATCCCAGTGCCTGGCATGGAGGGAAGTCATCAGTAATTGGCAACCTGGGCTCTGCTGCCCTTTCTGTGGCATCTTGTTTAATTGCACTGGCTAACGGTTCAGGGGAAGAGCTGCTCAGGGGCCTTATCTCTGCTTTCACCATTTTTCTTTCTGGGAAATGAAGTTAAAAATCCCTTCACAGCAGCTCCAGCTGAAAAAAAAATTAGTCCCATATCACTATTTAACATGCACTGCTAAAAACTAGATAAACACAGGCCGTCACTTGGAGATTAGCTCCTCACATGACTAAATGATTTATTTAGAAGATTCCTTCTTTTCTCTCCCACTCTCTTTCTCTCTCTCTCTCTCTCTCTCCCTTTTCCTTGGCTAAGAACATATTAATCAGAAATTAGAGGCAGACTGAGGGATGGAGAACAGACTGACAAAGAGCAAACCGAGAGGGGGGAAAGGGGAAAGGGGAGCAGGGGCTGAAGGAAGGAGGGATGTAAAGAGGGTAGGGGTGAAAATGGGATGGGGGAAGGAGAGGGGAAAGAGTGGAGGGGGACAAAAAATGGATAGAGATGGAAATTTGAGAGGGGGGAAAGAGTGGGAAGAAATGGGGATGGGGGGGGGATGTGCTGGGGACCAAGCAGGGAAGAGGGAGCTAATGCAAAGGTGAAAGGGTGGAGGGCAGGAATGAAAGCGAGGGAAAAATGTAAAGAGGGAGGGAGAAAGAGCCCTAATTGTGTGCGGCAGGAATGCGCGGGGCTTAGCCTGCGCCCCGGGGGACTCCTGGCCCTGAATGATTAAGGTACTTATCAGGCAGGGAGCTCCGGAGGGGCACGGAGCAGCCCCCCGCCCCTCTAAGCCTCCCTCCCGGCCGGGGCCGAGGGGATTTGTGCCCCCCAGCCCCGCTTTCCCACTCCAGGTGTTGGCGATAAGAGCATCCCGGCGCTGCTCAGCCCTCTCACATCCTTTCTGCCTCCCTGCTC
>NW_021940671.1:2235502-2237903 GCF_001715985.3 Manacus vitellinus | reverse complement strand
GCTGGATACTGGGATGCTGGATGCTGGGATGCTGGGATGCTGGGACACTGGGATGCTGGGACAGTGGGATGCTGGATGCTGGGATGCTGGGACAGTGGGATGTTGGATGCTGGGGTGCTGGGACAGTGGGATGCTGGATGCTGGGATACTGGGACACTGGGAGAAGCCAAAGGAATGGGGAAATTCAGCATCCATTGATGTCGGGATGGGTCAGTGTGGTCACCTGTCCGTGCACACCCCATTGCCAGGTTCACCCCACATGGCATCGCTCTCCTGGGGTCCCACTGGCACTGCCACAGCTGTGCCCAGCTCTGGCCACCCCACACACTCAGTGCCAGGTGACTGGAGTGTCCTGGGGTTTCCTCCCCAAACATGGACAGTGGAAGGTACCACATGGGTGATAATCCATTTTTCCATCATATCAAACACTGCTTAGCTGGGAACTGGAATTCAATTAAACCTGCAAAAGTAAGATTTGACTTTTTTTTTATACCTTAACAAAACCTTAAATAAGTTGAATACGTAAGGGAAACAAGACCTTGCATTTCCCAAACATTAAACAGATTTTTAGATAGGCTCTTGGAAGACTGGAAGTGTTGTCTGCAGCAAGGGATCCAAACCAACTGTCCCCCAGCAAACTTCACCCCTCACATGGCTTTAACCTGCAGAATTAGGAGACAAAACCACGTTTTCCTGCCTTCAACCTTCCAGTTCCTCTCCCAAGTTGGACAAATCAATCTTTGAGCTGGACCAATTGAGGAAACTGAAATAAAATAAGAAGTACCTTTACACATATAATGTTATTAGCAAGGACCACTCTGGTAATTCAAGGTTTAGGTACTTAGCAGTCAACTTTTGGGTGGTTCAGTAATTCAACTTACTTAAAAACTTCAACTGCAAATACGTACAGTTGTCTTTTTATATATGTATATAAAATTGTACATATATATTTAATTTCCATGTGAATAGATTACACTAACCTTAGGCTTTCACATAGGTTTACCATAATGTTAACTTTAATTTTAATTCGACTAAGTTTTTAAGGCAAATGTAATTCATTTAAATTAAAAAATCCAGCTTCAATGAAAAATCAGCTTTTAATTATAACATCCACCTTTTAATTTCATTTTTTTTTTTAATTGATTTTGATCCCCCCTTTGCACAGAATGATAAGCAACAGTCCTCGGGCATCGTGGGTGTCCCTGTGGTCACTGGGATCAGTCACCCCTCGCTGGTGGCAGAGCCAGGCAAGCCTCAAAACACCACCCACCACTTCCACTGGCTGCTGCATTTCCCTTAGTCCCAGATCCATGGGCCAAATTTGGGAGGGGGAGCAGGGATTGGAGCTCCTGGATTTGCTCAGAGCTGCTGTGGTGGCTCTGAGGAGCTCCAGCGTCCCAGCAAAGTGGGGCTGGCAGGTGCCTGTGTGCACATTCCACGTGGATACAAATCCTTGGGAGCCAGGAAAAGAGCTGCATAATGGGAGCAGGGACACCTTCCACTAGCCCAGGTTGCTCCAAGCCCTGTCCAACCCGGCCCTGAACACCTCCAGGGATGGGGCAGCCAGAGCTTCTCTGGACAACCTGTGCCAGGGCCTCCCCACTCTCACAGGGAAGGATTTCTTCCCAACATCCCATCTAACCCTGACCTCTGGCAGTGGGAAACCATTCCCCCTTGTCCTGTTCCTCCATCCCTTGTCCCCAGTCCCTCTCCAGCTCTCCTGGAGCCCCTTTAGCCCTGGAAGGGGCTCTCAGGTCTCCCTGGAGCCTTCTCTTCTCCAGGTGAAGCCCCCCAGCTCTCCCAGCCTGGCTCCAGAGCAGAGGGGCTCCAGCCCTTGGAGCATCTCCGTGGCCTCCTCTGGACTCTCTCCAGCAGCTCCATGTCCTTCTGATGTTTGAGATCCCAGAGCTGGAGGCAGCTCTGCAGGTGGGGTCTCACCAGAGCAGAGCAGAGGGGCAGAATCCCCCCTTTCCCTGCTGCCCACCCTGCTGTGGGATGAGCCCAGGACACGGGATGCTCGATGGGATGGTGATCCCCCCCAAGCTGGGCTAAGGTCCTGCTCTCCCTGCCCAAAAGGGGCCAAACACCGCTGGGCCTGCCCCATTGCCCTGCTGAGATACAGGTATGGGCAAGCAGAGGTGTGCCCCCCACCATGGGCCTTCTCCCCGGGCATCCCCCCACTCCTGGTGGCAGATACAGCACATGGGATATGTGATAATGGCCACAGCCATTCCCCCCACAGCCTCCCTGCCTGGGCTCATCTGCACTTCTGACACCGGGAGCCTGAAAAGGACTTTTTTCTCCTGTACACCAGCCTCGCTATTCCTCCCGCGGTGTTTTTCCTTTCCCCCCAGATCAGAGCCCAGCGACGCCGGGGCAGCCTGACAGCTCACACGAGCAT
>NW_021940671.1:2232466-2234183 GCF_001715985.3 Manacus vitellinus | reverse complement strand
GAAGGAAAAAAATAAAACTCTGGATGAGAGCAGAGCAGAAAAGGCAGAGCTGCAGGCCAGGTGGGCTTTGGAGGCTCCAGGACAAGGCTCCTGGCTCCCCCATCCCAGGCCAGGGGGGGATGTCCAGAGGGTCTGGTGGTGGGATCAGGGGGTTTGGCCAGGATGAGGGGTCTTTTCTCCCCTCAAAGGCAGCTGCCACGTGTGGGAGCCAGCCCAGGCTGCTGGGAGGCCCCAGCTTTGGAGGGGCCCAGGCTGCTGTGCTGGGCTTGGCTCCTCTGTTGACTGGTCCAGTGTCACACCACGCTATTCCAGCTGCCCTCCCCGAGCCCAGAGCCCACCAGCCTTTGAGCCCATCACCTCCCTGGCTGATGGAGCTGGAAGGGGTGATGCCCCCACAGCTTCAGCCCTCCCAGGGCTCAGCAATGCGTCTGGAAGTGCTCAGCCTCCAGTTTGGGGTGTCTGAGACAGCAACTGCCCATCCAGGGAGGGGAGAGGGGTCTCCAGGCCGGCCAGGGGGGAGCAGAGTGGTCCTGGGAATGACCCTGTGGGGGGGCCTCTGCCAGCCCCCCAGAGCACACACGATTATCCTGCTGCTCTTAATGAGGCCTCAGTGCCCGAGAGAAAATTCTGTGGCAGAAAAACATCAGGGATCCTCATCCAGCAGCAACTGCCCTTCCTGGTGTCCTCGTGGACTGGACCTCCACCCCTTCTGTGGCCAAGCCAGGGGCTCCATGCAGGGACCAGGAATGATGTCCTGAGCCAGGTGGGCATCTGCCATGGAGATGAGAGGCAGGGGGGTCACAGCATCCCCTCAGAGCCCCACTGGTGCCCCCAGCACCCCAAGCAGGACCTGCCCGTCACCCCAGCTGGTCCCTGCTGTCTGAACTCACAAAGAGACCAAGAGCGAAAAGGAAGCAGCATTTTGGGTTGAATCCTTTGAAGTTTGGGTCTTTCAATTCCCACATCGTGGGCCCAAGGAAGGAGCAGTTCAGTGCCAGCTCCGTGAGAGGGGTGGTGCCTGCAGGGAGGGAGCGGGACAGAGGGGACACAGCAGGGAGGGAGGGGACACAGCGGGGCCAGAGGGGTCCCAGCAGCCGGGGCGGTGCAGGGCGGGAGCCTGTGCTCCCCGCGGGATGTATCCTGCGGGATGCGCCGGGGCCAGGCGGGAGCGGCGAACGGCAGAGGGGGCTGCAGGTCAGGAGGAGCGGGGACATCGCAGGGACACGGCGGGGGACACCGGTGAGGACAGGCACGGAGCAGTTCAGGGCTGCCAGGCCGTGGCGCGGGAGGGACAGCGGGATGCATCCGGGATGCATCCCGGGCCGGGACGCAGCCGAGGGGCACGGAGGCATCCCGGGATGCCGCGGCGGTGATGCCTCTGCTCGCCGGCAAACACCGGCCCCGACACCGACATCTGTCCCCCAGGTGGCTTCCCCAGTGTGGAATTCGACCCCAAAAAGCAGCGGGGTGGTCAGAGGCAGCGCGGGGAGGCAGCTTTATCCCGAGCCGGCTCCCGCGCTGCGGCTCCGTGCGTGTGCACACAAGGTGAGAGGAGCTGAATAGTTGATTTCCCCAGCGGGTTTCGCTCCCGCTTGCTGTAAAGTTGTGAACAAAATGACCGGCCATGCATTGAACGGGCTTACATCGCTCTCCATATGGAAATGAAGATAATCCAAGTCTCAGCTTTGTGTTCTCCAGGAGGGAGAGCGGGGAGGGA
>NW_021940671.1:2222545-2231059 GCF_001715985.3 Manacus vitellinus | reverse complement strand
TGCACCCCAAACCCCTCTCCTGGGGGCATCCTCCCCCTGCCCCAGCACAGAGCATCCCCCCCAGAGTGGGCACCCATCAGAGCTGGGCACGAAGTCCAATTTGGGGACCATGGGGGGGATACCTGTGCTCCTCGAATAGGATCGAAGAGGTTTACTTAACCTCGAGCTGGACTAGAATTCCCCCACGGCACGGGCAAGGGGCCATCCTGCCACAGCAGGTGCCAGTGCCACGCTCGGGGAGCCTTGGCATGGCAGGGACACGCAGCTGGCTGGAAATGGGGACAGCCTCTGGATCACACCACCCCGCTCGGGCAAATTGCCGTGACTTAACAAACTCCTGCTGCCGAGCTGAGCTGTGGAAATCGCTCCAGTGCACGTTCCCAGCCCCTGCACATGTGCAGGCAGCACTTTTTGCCTAAGCCACATTTTCCTCTGCTGTTTGCAAGGCGCCCCAAGGGTCACTTGGTGATCAGCAATCCCCCAACCAGTGCCACCTCCCTCGGGAGCTGGGGACTGGCAGTGGGGGCACGGCCCTGCACTCCTGGGGACCCCCCAGGCTCTGGGTGGGCTTTGCCTGGATCTCCCCCACCACCACCTTGTAGCACACAGGGAACTGGGTCCAGCCTGTCCCTCGTGGAGACAACCTCATCCCACCCCAGGCATTTTCTAGGATCTCTTTAGGCCTCGCATGACTTCATATATATCAAGGCTTTGTAGAGCACAGGGATTTCTGAGAAGAATTCCCACCATCCTGACTTTAATTTGTTTTAGGTTCGTGGGGGTATTTTGGAAGGGGAGGCATTGCCAATGGATTGCCTGGTGGGATAAGGCCTGCCTGTGTGGGGTGGCTGCTCCTGGCAAGGGGGATGATGCCTCCCAAAAGAAAAGGGGACAAAACCCGAGGATGAGACTTTATCCAGAGCTGTGCCAGCTTTTGTGTCCTGAGACAAGAACCTCAGGCATCCCCATGGAAAACCCCAATCCCTCCTGCGCCTCCAGTGGGGAGCTCGTGCCTCTCCATGCCCCACGTACCCAGGGCTGGGAGGGGAGAATCAGGCTGACAAATTGTGTTGGACAGACAGAAATATTTGATAAAAGCCATTTGTACAGGCTCCTGTAGGGCTGCTGAGCTCATGGACATGGGAGGATCACACTCTGCCTGGTCAGGAGCCACTCCTGTTGGGCTTGGGATGGAAGGAGAAGGGGGCTTGCCACGGGGGTCCAACAAAACCCAGAGTTAATGGGATGAGTTTCTGGAAATTAAGAGAAATGGACCACCTCCTCTTCCAAGGATCAAGCTCCAACTCCAGGCATACCAGGCCTCAACCTCTCCTGCCACCCAGGGTCTGGGAACACGAGTGGCAGGGCCAGGCTGGCACCCACAGGCAGGTTTTGCAGAGGTCTGGGCCACACTGTCAGCACGACAGCGTGGGTGTGCACTCAGCCCTGCTGCAAAAATCAAGTCTNAAAATCAAGTCTGGCTAGTTAATTAAAGACTTGGGCCCCAAGATCTGCCTGTTCAGTCCTGCAGCAGCAGCGCCATAAAATTGTCATGCACCATTTCCCACACAGGGGCCGAGGCAGCTCCTGGAGGAGTCGGTGGCTTCGGGTGGAAGGGGCTCATCCCATTGCCCCGGGGTCATTTCTCATGGGCTGCAGCCTCAGAGTCAGGTTTTGTCCTGGCTGATTTCAGCAACAGCTTTCACCCTCTCCAGGTGGATCTCCCAGCCTGAATTTGGGAATCCATCCTTCCCTCCATCCATTTTTGAGACAATCACCAGGGCAAAGCAGCTCATCAGAAAACCTCGGTCCTGCCCACGATCTGCTCTCTGCACATCCAAAAAAACCCCAAGTACAAACAGGGGATGTGCTGGGGGATGTGCCCACAAACGAGCGATGCCCATTTGCCCAGAGCTGGGGAGTTCTGGCTTTTCACCCAACCCAAACCATGGCTTTTTTTTTCACCCAAATTTTGCTGGTTTGTCTAGACACAAGCTGCTTGCTCTGCCTGGAAAAAAACCCCAAGTACAAACAGGGGATGTGCTGGGGGATGTGCCCACAAACGAGCAATGCCCATTTGCCCAGAGCTGGGGAGTTCTGGCTTTTCACCCAACCCAAACCATGGCGCTTTTTTTCACCCAAATTTTGCTGGTTTGTCTAGAGACAAGCTGCTTGCTCTGCCTGGGCATCTCCCTCAGCATCCCAGCCTCACACTCCTGGGCTCCAGCAGCCACCCCCAGCCCTGCCCTGCACCACACGACCCCGGGAGGGGCGGTCTGGGGTGGGGGAGAGCAGGGTGGGGGAGCGAGGGGGGCGCTTCTGCGGGCGTGTGCTTTTTATTTCAGTAATTCTTTTATCTTGTTCTCGCACCCTGAACAGTATAAGCGTTCATCAAAGTAATTGACGTGGATGAAATTAGCGCTTCCTGCTATGTCGGACAGATAAACTTTGCTGAATATTGATTTTGCACAAAGAAAATGACATGTGCTTGGTCCTCACCCTTTATCTGGACGGAGCAGGGAGATGCTGGGGGAGGCAGGGGGGGAAGGAGGCAAGCCTTCCGCTGGAGAAGCATCCATAAGAATTACTTTTATCTCTTCTTCCACGGGAAGACAACAGAAGATAAGGCTGGGAGACAGTGGTGGGGGAGGCGGGAGGGGAGGGGGATAAGGAAGAGGAGCCCAGCAGAGACCTCCGCCGTGGGTCCGCCGCGGCGCTGGAAGGGTTTGGGGGGCTCTTTGTGCCCTGACAGGCGCAGGATTTGGGGAAGATAACCGGCTTTTCAGGGACGTGTGACGCTGAGAGAGAGCGGAAAGAAACACGGGCTCCTCTTTCCCCTCCCCAAACCCCGCCGCTGCGGGTGGAGAGGGCTGGTGCTGCCGCGGAGGGCAGGGTGTGTCCTCCTCGGAGAAGGGGCAGCTCCGTGGGGTGATGGACACCCTGGGGGGGGACATTGAGAGGGATGTGACACCCCCCTCCCCGCCCCTCAGCTGATTTTGCAATGCCTGGGCGTGCTGGGAGCGGTGTGAGCTCTGCCGGCCCCGCGGGAACGGGGGTCCTGTGGGAAGGGAAAGGCTGGGCTTGGAGAAACCCACGTGCAGGCAGGGAGCCCCGCCACGATAAGATTTGACTTCAGAGCTTCGTTTTCCCCGGCCTGAGCTGCGTAAAGCAAAGCGTCCCTGTTTATCACATCGTGCTGCTCCCTGCCGGCATCACCGGGGGCAGAGCCAGAGGGTCACCCGGGAAAACATCCCAGCAGGGCGGCTCGTCCCCAGCTCCTCTGCTCCTCAGGAGACCAGTCCCCCTGCTCCAATGTTTGCACATCCACAAAAACCCTGAGGTTTTGTGTCAACACCACGCTCCAGGGAAAGGTGCTGCAGGGGAACAAAGCTCTCACAGGTGCCAGCTTTCCCAAAGCAAGGGTCAAAGAAGGCTTTGGAGATGCATGTGCTGCACGTGGAATATCTCACGGGGCGAACAACAAACCAGCCTTGGACTTTTCAAAGGGAAATTCAGGGATATACCTTCTCCTGCCCTCGGTGCTGAGCCCCCTTCAGAGTCACCTGCTGACCCAGGCCCATCACAGCCCTGCCAGGTCCTGGTGGGCATCACCTAATAAAGTCATCACAACGTGATTTTTGCAAAGCCTGACACTCAGCTTGCTCAGTAAGGCCTCGGAGAACCTGGGGAGATGTGAAAATTGCCCTGTGTGAGGCTCAGAGAGCCACAGGGATGGACCTGGGGAAAGAAGGCCTGGGCAAGGAGCAGCTCGTGTTCACCAGCACAGCGACAGTGATGATTTTATATATAATTCATTTATATATTTCATATATAAAGACTGAATAAAAAAGGATGTAGAAAGTAATGATCCTGAATTTCCCACCCCATTCTGAGCAGAGCTGGGCGTGGAGCAGAAGGTAATGGGGGAGGAGACCAGGAGATGGATTTTGGGGGGGAAATCACCCCTGTCCTGAGCATGTCCCCACATTGGGCCACCAGCAGGGCTGAACATTTTGGTTTAATTCCTGATCAAAGACTTCAAAATATTTATGGATGTTCAGTTGCAACTAGCAGGAAAATAGTGGTCCAAATGAGCTTCTCTGGAGGGTGGTTTTTGGGTGGGGGAGTTCTTTGCTTTGATTTCACTAAGACGTGTTGGTGTGAAGCTCCAGCAAACAACTCTCAGCAGCTTTGCAGAAGACAGGTCCTCCTATACGAGGTCTTCTCGGCCTTTTGGTATTTTCTAAAGCCTAAACTACAGGTTGGCAGGTGGTGGAATCTTGTCCCTGCGTTTTCAAGGAGCTGGACTCAGCACCCCATCACACCGAGCTGAAAAATCATGCAGTGCATGGAATGCTCCACATCCAGGTTTAATGGCTAAAACTCCAGAGCCCAGGACATCACTGGGGGCATGGGGATGGCCCATGTGGAGCTGAACCCCCAAAAAGACCCAGAGATCTTCCTTCAACTTGTGTGTGTGGTGAAATCCTCTTCCAGCTCAACACCAACCCCCCAGTTTTCCTGTTTTCCCCAAATCCTGGTGGGTGGCTGTTCAAATCTTGCCAGTGCAGAGCCAATAAAAGTCCGTGGTCTCCCAGACCAGCAAAAATGACCCCTTAGAACACCGTGGGGCATGAGACAGTCAAACCCAGCACTTGTTTAACTTCCCACCATCCCAGCAGCAGCTCACAAGTCACCAGCAGAGTGTTCAGCTCCTTGTTTTCCTGGGAATATCCCCACCTGATCTGACATTACAAATCACCTTCCATCTGTGAAGTGAGGAGCCAATTCTGTGACCATTTCCCTTGGGTGATGCTCCCTTAGGAAGGCTACATTTAAACCAGCACCTCTTTCTCCTTTGCACCCTCATACACCAGCAGAGAATTAAAACCCTTGGTGGATTTGTTCTGCTTCCCACTTCCCATCAGAGTTTCCTATTTCCTCGGGTAAAGAGAAGCCAGGTTTCATCTCAGCTGGATCATTACAATTTCTGACTTCTCTTTCTTGATATTTCCCCCCCTAGATATACTAGGCCTTGGGGGGAAAAAAAAAAAAAGGGAATAAAAAATGCAGCCTTTGGTTGCTGCCTGTATTTTCTAGACACAGTGCCCTGACATTGAGAGCAAACAGTTATTAAATAAACGCATTGTTAGGCATGCTTTTAGTCCTGACACCTCTGGTAAATCTGCATTTATTATTTAGTGAATTAAGTGGTTTTAAATCAAGTTATAATCGGTGGGTGCCCTTGTGCTTCTCGGTATTTTATATCCTCCTGTGCATGCTTTGTTTGCAATTTCTGTACAGTTTCTTCAGGTGCATTATATATTTTCCTTGAAATAGCATCACACGCCGCTCGTTTGGGTACCCAGCTTCCCAGGAAGGCTCCTGCCATCAGCAGTTTGATGCCCAGCCCCTGTCCCCTGTCCCCTGTCCCTTGTCCCCTGTCCCTGTCCCTGCCCTAGACCAGGGGAAGACCCCTGTCCCCTCCCAGCCAGGTCTACACAAGGCAAAGAGACATTTGTAAAATCACCTTTGTCACTGAATTTCATTGACAGCCACCCAGTTTGTGGGCTCACAGCTTGGAGCCCATGGAAAGTTTTGCCAGCAGGAGACAGATGATGTTCAGCCTTTGGGAGGCTCGTGGAGCACAGGGTTGGTGATTCAAAGGTTCACATGGGGAGGTGCCCATGCCATGAGCAAGGACCAGCCAAGCTGACCCTGATCTCAGCAGCCCTTTGGGTGTCTCAATCTCCTTTTCTTCCCCTGAAAAGGTGCTGGTGAGCAGCAGCTGAGTGAATAAGGGGTCACTTCAAGCTCAGGTTGGTGTTTTGGCCACCTCAGCAGCACGACAAAGGCCATTTGTCACCCTGCCCGTGCCTGTGAGGTCCCTCCTGCCACACAGGAGGTTGCAGCTGCTTGGGCTGGAGGTGGTTTGCTCTCCTGCACACACCTGGCAGCAATGGGGCTTCCCAGGGAAAGAGATCCACTGCTGCAGGAGCTCTGTCACCTCCGAACCACACTCCCTCCTCCATGACTCTCCCCAGTGTGGGGAAGGTGCCGCTCCATGTCCCTGGAAAATGCAAAGCACAGTTCAGGAGGAACAAACTTCCAGCTGGATTTCACTTCCTCCATCCCAGTTGGTTCCAACACTGCAACAAACCCTCACACACCATCCCGGTGTCCTTGGATGGGTTCCCAGCTACATCTCAGTGCCTGGCAAACCTCAGGTTCCCATGCCCCAGATCTACCCCAGTTCAGCCTGGAGCAGCACTTGCACCATCAGCTCCTGCCCCGTGGTCCCCTGTGGCCAGGCCTGGACCAAGGGCAGCAGCCCAGCACTGCTCACCTTCTGCCAGCACCCACCTTCCAGCCACTGCCAGCTGAGGTCACAGGGCACCCAGCTCTCTGTGATGTGGTGACCCCCATCTCCCCAGGGCATGGCCATCACCTCTTCGTGGTGTCATCTGACCTGCAAGACAGGGCCTGGGCACATGACTGGACACTGCCTTCTGCGACAAAGACTCTGAGTAAGAATAATCTCACCTAACTTTCTGGTGTTTTAAGTGAGCCACCAAAGCCTGAACTAGCTGAAACCCACTTTATAAGCCCATCCATGAGGTTGCTTGAACCCCAGGGTCACGAATGTGCAGAAGAAAGGGCTTGACCAAAACACCATGATCACCCAGGGTGATTTCCCACCGGTCTTGAAGGAAATCCTGCCCTCCCTCCTCTAACACCACAGCACTAGAAATGGCCTTGCCATTGTCCAGGTGCTGTTCTGCCTCCTCCTGGCTGTTGTCCCCTCTGTCACACATCATGGTACCCTGCTCACCCCCTCCTTCACCGTGGCCCTGATGCCTGTGCCCACTTGCTGCCCCTCCTCGTCCTACCCCGGGGTTCTGCATCCCATCTTCCCCCACGACCTGCCTCCCCTCCCCGTCCCCCTCTGAGCCTGTTTTCCCATTTATCTCCTTTGCCTGGTGAATATACATAAATATGAGCAACTGTGTCTGCGAGTGACCTTACCTGCCCTGACTAAATTCATGTAGTGTCTGTGAAGATAATTCTAAAGCCATAAGAAGATAATAAAAAAGGGAAAGATAAAAAAAAAAAAAAAAAAAAAAAAGGGCAAGCATTGTGGTTTGTGTTCTCTTATCTAACCTTCTGCAGGCCCCGGGTGGGAGTGCAGTCCCTCGCTATTTAAAGGGATGCTGCAGTTGGGAACTGCACGAGGCAGCTGCAGAGAGAGGGATGGCAGAGCCACGAGGGATGGCACAGCCACAAGGGATGGCACAGCCACGGGTACCACCAGGGACAGGGCAGGCCAGGTCCTTGTCCCCTCTGCAGCGCACGTGGTGACCTTCTTTTGGTGGAAGAGAAATCATCCTGCAGCAAAATCCCCCCCTCAAAACATCTGCCTGGCCCAATCCTCCCCCTTTTCCTGCTCCAGTGTGAGGGGCCATCCCAGCTGGGAAGCACATGGAGGCAGCGAATGGATGTGGGACCTCCAGGATGAGCAGCTGTTGCAAAGACTGAGCTCAGAAAGAGAAAAACAAATCTCTGGGTGTGAGTTTTATGGTTGTTTTTTTTTTTTTCCCATCTAAAAATCCCGCTGCAGCTGAAGGCAGCCTTTGCAGGAGAGGGCACTGATTGCAGGGACAGAGGGAATTATCACGGGCTGCATCACAGCGGTGTCATCTCCGAGCAGAATGGCTTGTCAGATAGACAGCAGTGAGGGAGTCAAAATGATCAGGGGAAACAAAATACGGCAACAAGACCTCGAGCAGATAAACCAGCAGGCCTGGGAGAGAAATCCTGAGATTTCCCCAGCTCCAAGAAAGGCTGAAATCTGAGATCACTTTCCCGTGGGTTTAAACCTCTGCTGCCCAAGCTGTGCTGCAGCCACGGGCTGGGGTCTGGCTCCAGCGGCTGTGCCAGCCCTCCCACCCTCTTTCTGAAGGCCCAAGGCTCAGATCAAAAGCAGCCTGAGCAACCCTCAAGTGCCTCTGAGCTTTGCCCAAAAGCACTTTGCCCTTTTTTCCCCCCTTAGCTTTGTGGCTTTGCACTGCTGGGATCTGAGTGGGATAAGCCAAACCATCGTGGAGCTGGGAATAAAAGACTATGGAAGAAACAAATAAAGCCCCCAATGTGCAAAAGGAGGATGTGGTTGATGGGGTCACCACAGCTCTGGGTTTTGGTCGAGCAGGTCTCAGCCCTTGGGAGGAGAAGGGGTGCTGGGGACCTTTGCAGGGATTTGCAGGAATGCTGCACATTCATCATGGTTGGAGACACCAGGCTGCTGAAGCATCCAGAGCTCCTTGGGTGAAGACACTCCCTGGGTGAAGCTGCTCCCCATCCTTGGTCTGATCCTGGTGCTGCAAACCCAACATCCTGGTGGAAGAGGAGGTGCGGGGGCAAGAAATCCCCCTGCCCACCCCTGACGGCCAGGGAGGCAGGTAGGACCTGATGGAAAGGTCCTGCCTGGCGAGTGGCTGATGGGAAAGGGACAGGGCT
>NW_021940671.1:2216624-2221925 GCF_001715985.3 Manacus vitellinus | reverse complement strand
CTGGAAGGAGCAGGGTAGGACAAGCCCAGCTCCCAGCCCACAAGGCTCTCCGTGGCCATCCCATGGCCATCACTCTGGATGTCCCACCTCGTCCCCTGTCACATCCCTCCCTCCCCCTCTGTTTTTGCAGGAAGGATGGGCAGCTCTGGAGCAACTGTTAATCAATATTTCCCCTTCATCCTTGCAGAAGCAGATGAAAGTAGAAGGAAACCCAGTCCCACTGCTCTCCCCCTTCCTATCTCTCCCCAAACCAATCCCTGGGTTTGCTACCAATGTGAGAAATTTTCACCTCCAGTGAAGGTGTGAAACTTGGCAGTTTTGTTCCCTCCAAAGGGAATTACAGTCCTTGCAGAATGCAAACAAACAAACAAATGCAAATTAACTGGGAAAAAAGCCTGTTTTTTTCAATACACGTTTTAACCTTTGCCTCAAATTAACAAATCCAGATGGAAACTCTCGAGTTTTATTTTTTCCCATCCAAACACACAGCTGGTTGTCCCTCAAGATGCTGGTGTGGGTGAGAGGCACCTGGCAGCAGGGGATGAATTTGGGTGGTGGGCAGAGCAAGCCCTGAACCCCAATTTGCTCCAAGAACTTGCAACTCCCCAAAAACAAAACAGAGGGGAAGGTGGGCAGAGGACAGGCAAAGCAAGGATGTTTGAGGGGGATATTGGGGCCACCATCCTCCTGCTGGTAGGATCTCACTCCTACTCAGTGCAACTACTCCCTTCTGAGACCCAATAAACTCATTCCAGATGTGTTATGGGGTGTCCTGGGTTGGGCAGTGCTGCCAGCTCTCTCCTGGGCAGCCTGTGTCCCTCAGGCTCCCCATTCCCTTTGGTTGGACATGGCCAGGCAAGGCCATGCTGGTCCTCTGTTCTGCACAGCTTCACTGGCCAGCCCCATCCCTGGTGCATTTTGGGACCTTGCCCAGCCACTGGGTAGGGGGTCAGGCCCAGAGGGAGACTGAATTGGGGTCAGCACCGGTGCCAACCCTGTGAGGAGCAGGTTTGGTACCCAGGACACTTCCCAATGTCCCCCCAGGTCTGCAGGCACTGAGCCAAGGGGCTGCACGGGGTGATGGGCAGAAAGGGAGGCTCTGTGGGGTGACAGGGAGCCTGTGGCAGGAGAGGAATAATCTGCTGCTGGGGCCACTGGGCCTCTCAGCAGCTTCATTCATAGTCAGGGGACACACATCCTGCTCTCCATCCCACCCCTCACCACCCACCCACCCAGGGGCCCACTGCAGTCACCACAGGCACAGTTTGGGGGTGGAAGGTGACAAGCAGATGCGGCTCAGACCCAACTTTGCATGATCTCCTTCTCCCAGCGACAGCGCATGGGATGCGGGGAGGGGCACAGGGCAGGACCATCCTCCTCCTCCTCCCCGGCTCTTTGTGCCAGAGCCGGGCAGATGGGTGGCCCTGCCTGCCCGGTGGCCACAGCCCCCTCCAAGCCCGGCTTCATCTGCCAGCCAATAACCCCGTGCTCCCACCCACCTCCACATTGTCTCCCCGCTCGCAGGAACACATGTCCCGGCCTTCTGGCAGCCCCGGGAAGGCACCGTCCCCGCAGCATCCCGGGAGAGGCGGCGGGCGGGACCCCGCGGCCAGGGGAAGGCAGGAGGGGAAGTTGGCGGAGAGACCGTGGGTGTCAGATCACATAAATCAAGCTCCGGAGCCTTCCTATTTAACACACTCTTCCCCTTCGAGTTGTCAGTGAAACCGTTAATTAATTAGCTAATCCCGCAATGAAGTGGATTCTAAATGGATCTCCCCTCCCTTCCCCCCATTTAGGTAATTACTGCTGAGGGAGCTTTTGTCAGAGTAATTTTCCAGCAGGGACAGCCCCGGCTGGCGGAGGGAGATGAATTTAAAGGTGGGGGGGGGAGAATCATAATAATGCAAAGGGGAAAGATGAAGGAGGACTCCACCTGCAGGGCAGCACACTTTGGAGTCATAGTTGGGGCCAGGAGACCTCTCTCCTGGCCTCTCCTGGCCAGGGAGGTGACCAGCACAGGGCATGTTCAACACCCATGCATGGGAGACACTGGGAAAGATCATCCCAGCCTTCTCCAGGATGCTCCTACGGTGGGTGCCACAGCACCAGCCCAGCTTCTCTCTGCCCACACACAGGCTCCAGCCTCCCCCAGGAATTGTCCAGGCTCTGGATCGTGGCAGAGCCATCCAAAACCAGGTTGGATGGGGCTTGGAGTAACCTGGTCTAGTGGAACTTGTCCCTGCCCGTGGCAGGAGGTTGGAACGAGATGAGCTTTAAGGTCCCTTGCAACCCAAACCATTCTATGATTTCATGAGCCCTGCAATGATGGTGGTGAAGTCATGGCATGTTTCCCACATCAGGATGCCCCTGCCTTTCCCACCACTCCACCAGCACCTCCCATGTCTCATCCTGAAGAGCTCCCCACAAGATGCTGGTCAGTAGGAATGAAGACAAAACCCCAATGCCCTGAAGGGGGTTTCTTTTCCAAGACAAGCCAAGAGCAATGGGGTTTCCACGGCTGAGCAAGAATAAGCCAGCAGATCTCAGCCCAGAACCTGTTGGAGCATTTATTTCAGAGTCAAGGCACCAAAATAGCACTGGCACATCAGGAGCAGCACTTCTCCTTCATATCTTGCTCTTTCTGCGCCCCCATGCAGCTCCAAATCCTTTTTTGTTCCTCACTATGTCAAGCAAAGTCATCAAGTGAAGATTTTTCAAAGGCAGGAAGAGTTTTAGATCCTCAGTTTCATGTCCCCAAGTTCTGCTGTGTCCAGCAGAGATAGGGCAGGAGCGGTGCAGGCTGTCTGCTGCAGCCCAGCTGCCTTTGAACTGCTCCAAAACACGCTCCAAACCAGAGGTTATTGCTGGAAAATCACAGCCTGGCTCTGTTGTGTGTGCAGAGAAATCCCTGACAGCAGCCACGCAGCTGTAAATACACCCTGAGCCCAGTCCTGACAACCAGGAGGGTGAGGTCTGATGGGTGGCAAAAACTGGAGTCTTGGGGATTCCTCCCCTTGGAGTGAGACAACATCCTAGAAATCTCCCTGGGGCATTTCTGTGTGCTGGGTTGAGTAAAAAAAAGGTACAAACTCATCCCAAGCTTCTGGTGAGCTTTTGCTCATCACTACGGGGTAGAAAAATTGGTTCACTGAGGGGAGGTTACTCTGATTTAACAGGTGCCTATAGCCTGTCTCTGGGGAAAACATTCCCATCTCTTCAAGAGGTTCTCTGAGCAGCCATCCTGCACCTGGCAAAGAGATTCACATTTTCCACCCTTTCCCACATACTAATTTCCCCTGGGACAAAGAGCAGCAACTCTTGGTAGCTCACTGTATCCTATCAGGCTCCCAGGAAAAGCTAATTACTACCAAAAATGACCCGAGAGAAGCACGGGTGGGGAAGGCAGAACTTCTCTTTCTGACTTTGGGGATACAATGAACAGGGTGGTACAGCTAAATGTGCTTTAACACCCTTTTTTCCCTAAGGCCCTCCCCAAATATAGCTGGGAGGGAAACAGGGAAGCAGCTCTATGCTTGCCATTGCCTTGTTCTGCTGATGGTGCAGCTGAAGTACCTTGTAAAACTTTCCATTCCTACCTTCTTTCATGTGGCTTCTTCTTTTCCAGCTGCCTTCAAAGTCTGGCAGATGCAGCTCCTGGTTGCTTCTCTTCCTGAGGAATATCCTCAATGTTTCACATCACAAACCAGGGATGAACAGAGCATCCCAGGACAGCCCTGAGAAATGCTGGAGGTAATTTGGGGACAAGGACCTGCTCTTGGTCACTCTGGTCAAGTAGTGGAGAGGATCCCAGAGGTGCTTGGACAGGGGGTCATCAAGCTCTGCTAAGACCATGGAAGATCTTTTATAAGCAGCCATGGAAAATTTGATTTTTTTAGAGATAAGGCCAGGACATCTGAGTGGCCGAGCAGGACATGCTGAGGTGGTGGCTCAGATTCAGGGTGTCAAATCAAAAACTAAAATGGTATGGGCTTAACCCCACACCCAAAGGATGCTGTCCTGGGCTGCAGCATGGATGGCATGGTCTGAGGGGCACCACTCTGATTCCTAATGTGAAACCAGCCCAGCTGTGCCCACACACCTCACCCAAAAGCCTGTGGCTGGGACATGCCACCCCTTCACCAGAAATTCCTCCCTGGAAGGCTTGGTCCCGCCAGGACAGCGTGGGAGGGGGAAAACCACCCCAACCCAGTTGTTATCCATCCTTCAGCCACATAGCGCCAGAGGCTGTGACTGGTTTAATCTGCATTTCCCCTCTCGCTCCTGTTAGGAACGAGGGTAGTCAGCTGGAAAATTAAGAGCCGGGGTTGAACCCGGAGGGGCATTGAGAGGGACGGCTCTGCCAGCGGACCTGCAGAGCAGCCGGCCGCTGCCCCGTGGCATCGCTGTGCCACCTCGGCTCTCTCTGCCTCCATCCCTGCCTCCCGCCACCTCCATCCCTGCCTCCCTCCCGCCCTCCCCGTGCAGCCACCCCGGCCCCGCGGGGCGGTAAATCACGGCCGACAGCTCCGGCGGGCACGGCGCGATGCGAGCGCGTCCCTGCCCGTGCTCGCGGGCAGCTGGCGCGGGCAGAGGTCCAAGGTCAGCTAAGTGTTTAATGGGCCTCCTGCGAGGACCTGCGATGAGAGGCGGGCGGGAGAGGAGGCGAGAAGGGAGCATATGTCACCGCCTGAGCTCCGGGGCTGCTTTTAAGTGGCAGGGGGATGCTTCCCATGCCATAGGCGGGCGGAGAGGATCGCTTTCCCAAACCCCTCTCCTTTTCCAGCAGCGCAGCAGGGACCTGCTGTGGCCTTTAGCACCCAAATGCTCGTGACTCGAGGGTGGGTGATGGACACTGGATACCCACAGCGTGAGGGCAAAGGCCAGCAGAGCGTGGCCAGGAGCTGCAGCTCTCCAAACAGCTCTGACCAAAGCCACGATGCAAAGCACACCCAAATCAAGTCTCTCCTGTTTTGGTCCTGGCTCTGATCGTTTTTTCCCTGTACTGTTAGCTCAGAGGATGAGCAGGAGAATGGAAAGGTGTGTGAGCTGTTTTACAACCTTGTGATCAGGAGAAACACAGTAAAGAGAGAGCACCTGGGGTGAGCTGGTCCTACAAGTCCCTTGTCCAAGCACAACTGGAGCCAGGCATTCCTGACACCTCACCGCAGTGCTGTGGGACTGATAAAACATGCTTCCAGATGGAAAATCCTTCCAAACTCCTGGCCAAGCCACAAACAGAAGTTAATGACCATCTAGGTTAATGGTTGGACTAAATCTTAGAGGTCTTTTTCAACCTAAATG
>NW_021940671.1:2210138-2216064 GCF_001715985.3 Manacus vitellinus | reverse complement strand
TCAAATCCGAAATAGGTGCTGAGTCCCTTCTGCAGTAAGGGCTGAAGCTCTCCCCACCCCTCTGCTTCACACCAGCTTTCCCTCCTCCACCTCCACATCACCTGGCTCATGACCCTTCCCATGACCGAACCCACATGAAGCCTGAGGGTTGTGCTCACCCCTTATCTGCTGGCCTGTTGCCTGGGCACGGGTGGCATCCCAGGAAAACACTGTCCAGGCTTGTGTTTTCCCACGTTTGTGAAGGCTGGCAGCACAGGAGAGCTTGGCTGCACGAGAGGCTGCTGCATCACCTGCCCACCACCTACACCTCAGCCTGATCTTAACCAGCCACCAGATTTTGGGGGGCAGAAGGGAAAAACAGGCACTGCGGGGAAGAGCAAAGGGCTGGTGCTGAGCAGCACGTCTTGGGGTGAAGCAGGAGGGGGAGAGGAGGCCACTGGGGACGTGGGATACAAGGTTTGCTTTTGCAGACTGAATCAAAGGCTGGAAAGCCGGTGAATTAGCACTGTTTGCTGAGCAAACGCTGCCGGGGAGGGATAGGCAGAGGAAGAGTGTTTGAGCACACAGTCCTTTATTTGCTAGCAAACACATCCAGCTCCTCCTCTCCCCTGTTCCTCCCTAGCCTTCCCCAGCCTGTGCTCCAAAGAGGCTGGACGGTGCCTTCCAAGAGGAGGAGGGGCGAAATTCCCACGGGAGAAGCGTTTTCTGCCACCGAGGTGCCTGCATTTGAGCAGCCAAGAGGACAGTGCTGGCTTGTGGGTGGGTTTTGTGTAATAAATGAACAAATAAATAAATAAATAAACACTCTCACGTTCAACATTACTTCTTTGGGCCGTGTTTTCCTTCTCAAAGAAGGATAGAGCCACTGAGGGCGCTGCAAAACACCCACTGCAGGGACCTGGGTATCACTGCAGAGAACCCTGTGCTCCTAAAGACTCAGGGCTCAGCTGCTGCAGGGCAGAATTGCTTCTTGTCAGTCAATATTGGATGGGTTTTTTGGACTCCATTGGCTCTCTGGGTTCTGATGCTGATCTCAAATCCCTCTCCCATCTGCAGTCCCACGGTGGAGAATTATTCTGGAAGAAGTTCCCAGAACTGCTGTGGGAATATGCAGCCCTTGTCCCTTGGCTGGAAGCAGCTGTGCCAAACTGAAGTGCCAGGTCCTCTGTTGGGCTGTGTAAAAGATGACAAATGTAGTCTTTCTGTCACTGGGACTGGCAGGTAAGGGTGGAGCTGCAAAGGAAGGAATCTGGAGGAAGAAGTGAAGGCACCAGAGAGGGCAGTCCAGCAGGCTGGATTCCACCTCGTGGCCAGGGGCTGGTCAGCATTCAACTCTCAGGGAGCTGCCAAAACCACTTTCTCTTCAGGTGTTCATAATTCCATCTGGTCTTGTGCCTACACAATGGGTAGGATCCTCAAGCAACCCTGTCTGGCAGCCACCAGCTCCTTATCTATGCACCCAGAACTGAGCTACACCCTGATGGTCTGTGAGCAGCAGCACTGGGTGCTCCAGAATGACCCTCAGCACATCTCTGCCAGCTGTTTGTCCTGCTGTCTGTGCCATCTGATGGGTTTGGCTCAAAGGAGAGGAGAAAAGGTGGGGCCTGTGCTGCCCCATCACTTTGTGACTTCCAAGCAAGCCCAGAC
The DNA here is from genome assembly GCF_001715985.3 of Manacus vitellinus. Classification (NCBI taxonomy): domain Eukaryota; kingdom Metazoa; phylum Chordata; class Aves; order Passeriformes; family Pipridae; genus Manacus; species Manacus vitellinus. The sequence goes on along the minus strand of NW_021940671.1, from coordinate 2,214,417 downwards.
ACATCTCCTCTGGAAACTCTGGTTGAAAAACTGCCCACTCTGAAATTCTTCCCAGATGTTCCACATCCCTCTGCTCCTGGGTGTTCCTAAACCTCCTCCCCTATTCCTCAGGCCTCCCCACCATGCTCTGGTCTGCTCCAGCCTTTGGCCAACAGACACATACCACAAATCTCCTTCCACTACTGGCCAACTCCTGCAAAAATGCTGGGTCCAGGTTGCCACCTCCATTCATAAAACATCCCCCCCCTGCAACTGCTGGACTGGCTTTTATGGAACAATCTTAATGTTCATTCACCCTTTGAAGGCCAGGTGCTTAGACAGCAGCTGTGCTACACACGCTGCTGCCTGAATTACTCATCGCTGGCAACGTGAGCATCATTCATTATTAAACTGCTCCTGTGCTTGGCCTGAGGCTTAATCCAATGCCACCACAGTGGATACAGGAGAAATCCAGCCATCTGTAAAAGCAGGGACACCCTTCATGCCTCCCTCAGCCAGCAGTGGCACTGCCCTCGGTGATGATGGGGGCAGCTTTAATGTGCCCCTGAGGAAGGGCCGTGCCCTGGGATCCCCGTGGCACCCCAGGGGAGAGGGATTAGAGGGGAACATACACAAAATGAGACTTTTTCAAGATGTAGATTATTGGTGATGTTCAGCAGCTATAAATCAGCAAAGTGGAGCAATGCTGATTTACACTGTTGATTTACACGTGGTCCAGCGTTGGGAGTTTTGTCTGGGATTATTGGGAGAAATTGTTAGAGGGGGGGAACAGTCTCATTACCTTGTCCTGGCTAATGCTTTGCTTTTTTCTCGTGCATATTGTTGTTAGGAGCTGGATCTAATTAGTCATTGTAGGAAATGCCTCAGCTTCCCCCTTTTCCTATTGCTCAGAGGGGAAGGGGGGAGTTAATCCTGGCCAACGTGGGAACAAACCCTCTTGGTAAAAGCAGGTCCTGATCCCATAGACAGCACAGTCCAGGGAGGGGGCAAAGGCACAAGGCCACCCTTAAGAAGAGCTGCTGGGCTCTGGGCAGATGTGGGTGACCCAGTTGAGGCTGGTCAGGGCAGTTAAGGGCAATCAGTGCCCTTGGGACTCTGACGAGGCTCATCTCTGCATCCCCATTCCCTCCATGTCAGTTGGCTTCAGTGTCCTTCCATCAGGTATCAACTCAGTAAAGATGTGACTCTCCCATGAGATACTGTAATTTTAGGTGCCTGGTCTTGTCCCCTGTTCTTTTCTTGGAGTGCACCACATTCAAGTTTTCTGGTTTTTGGATGAAGAAGTTGTGGTTTGTAGGTAGATTTAATGTCTCCTTTGCAGTCTGTGAAGAGACAAACATGTGAATTCATGTTCTGCTGATGCCTCTAGTTTCTTGTGCAGGTAACATCAGTGTTAGCAGGATCCCAGACTCACAGACCATGGTGTTCTCTTCCAGAACTATTTATGCAAGATCCTGGGTATCACAGACATTTGAGTTTACTGGTTTGCTGGGACTAATTAGCTAAAAAACCTGACTCATTTCAATGCTGGAGCCACCTCTCCAGTCTGGGCCCTTCAGCTGAGCCCTGTAACAACAGGGCCACGTGTGCTTTGCACTCACACACATGCTGGGCACGGTCTGTTTAGCTCAAAATATCGTGGTGGTGGTAAGTGCTTAAACAGCCCCAAGGATCTCCTCAACATGAAGGTGGCTTTGATTCAGTGGGATGTTTTTGGCATTACAGCAAACACCAAGGATATGATTTAATCCGAAGTCAAAAGGTGGGACAGGAGGAGAGGAAGGAATTTATCACCTCCTGCAGCAGAACCAGCACTGGGAAATACCTCCCCACACTTCATCAGCTGCAGTGCACAATTGGACATAAAGGCACATCTTCCCTTTCTGGTATTGGAGTAATAATCTCCAGGACCAGGGAAGAGCAGACATGTGTTGTGTTAGCCTGTCTAACACCTTCATGTGTCATTGAATCATAGAATATGGAATGGTTTAGGTTGGAAGAGACCTTAAAGCTCATCTAGTCCCAACCCCTGCCACAGGAAGGAACACCTTCCACTAGACCAGGTTGCTCAGACCCCCACCCAATCTGGCCTTGTCTGCTCTTCTTTCTCTCCCTGTGCCTTCTCCAGGCTTTGCTGGGGCCATATGTTGGCTCCATCAGTCCCAGCTTCCCAGGCAGCACTGGAAGCAGGGAGAAGTGCTGGAAGGTGAACAGGAACATCCCAGTTCACAACTGCTCCACAAACAGCAGGTTTGGTCCAAATATTTTTCTTGTTGACTGGCAGTTTGCACATCTAGTGCCAGTTTAGAGTGTTGGTTTTCATCAGACACAAGCACAGCTCAGAGACAAACCAACTGGGAGTGGGTTTCACATGCCATGTATTCACTGTCTGGAAAACAGTGCAGAATCTGCTTCTCCCCACGGTGAGACAGGCAGCAATTCACCCCCACTGGTGGATGTGCCAATCCCTTCCCCTTTACCAGGATTCCTGTCTTCACAAGTGCCAGCTGGGTCTGGACCATGCTGGCAGCAGGAACATGCACAAACCCTGACTAAACCTGCCTTGGCCAGGATGGGAGATTGTTCTTTCTGCAGAGAGCTCAGCCTGGTAAATTCTCTTATCAGTTAAGGAGGGCTGATAACCAATTACCTCAATCAGTTGTGGGATCTTGGAAATCACACCTAAAGATTCCCATGGATAAACCCCCAGGGGGTGAAACAGTGAATTCCAGCAAACTCCATCTGTTTGCTGCTCTTGTTTCCCAGTGGTTGAAGCAGAGCAAGGGCAGCTTCCAGGATCCTCACTGCCTTTGGAAAATCTGCATTTTCAGTCACAATGTTGTCCTTCCTGAGATACAGTGACTGTCCTCACAAAACATCAAGCACTGGCATTGTCACTTGGAGCCAGCCATCTCTGAGGTCCTGCACAAGGCCAGGCAGCTGAACTCCTGCCTGAGCTTCTGGGTCAAAATCATGGGCAAAGGAGCTATTTTGATCCCAGAGAGATTGTTGACTGAGATCCTGGGCAGGTATTCCCACCACTGAGCTGTCAGCATCTCCACTGAGTGTTTGCAGAGGGTGGTTCACAGCCTGGTGCTCTGAGACTCTCCCCCCTGCAGGAAAACCTCTCCTTGCCAAATGTGGGAGAAGACAAACCTCTCCCTCAGTGTCCAGTGGCTGGAAGGGCTGCTGGGCTGCTGGCCTTTGTACCTGTCCAGGTAACCCACCCCAGGTCTGTGGTGGGGTCTCCAGCCCACGCTTTTACCCTGGTGACACTTTCCAGCACCAGCTCCATCAACCCTCAGACAGCCCATGGGTGTGAGATCCTTCTGCATCCTCCAACGCTGGCTGGCTCCTCAGCCCTTTTCTCCTGAAGGACTTTGCCATATGCCTCACATCTGGAGCTGAATAGCCCACGAGTAAAGCTTCCTGGGATCAAAACCCACATCAGAAATAGCCAGGGGGAGCCAAAAAACAACCCTCCAGCGTGGGGCAGGTGCTACAGACATCCAGATGCACGTGTGTGCACACACACACACACACACACACTGCTCCCCGTCTCCTCTCCCTCCTCCTGCTCCTTCTCTCTCTTTCATCCTTCTGAAAGAAAACCTGATGGTTTCTGGGCTTTGTTGGTGGTTAGGAGGACACTGGATAAAGAGTCTGAGAAAGTGAAAGAGGGTGTGCAGGGCTGCAGGAGGAGAAGGAGGGGAGAGCAGGAGAAGGAGGGATTCTCGGTATCTACAAGGGAATTAAAGAGCTTTTACCAGAGTGAAGAAATCAGCTAAAGAATGGCAGGCGAACAAAAGCAGCAAGGCTATGGACAAGTCTCTCTGAATAGATCCAGATCCCCTTAAGTTTGTAACACCCCCTACACACTTCTTTTTTTTCCCCTTCCCCCCCTTAAGCCTTTGCTCCTCACTCCTTCCAAGAACAAATGCAGAGCAAGGGGAAAGAAGAAAAAAAAGAAAACACCCACCACCACAAGGGAGGGGAGGAGTGGAAAAAAGCTAAAAAAAAAAAAATCAAATAAAATAAAAGGTAATCCTCAGCCACTTTGCCCCTCTGGGGGCTGCTCTGGGCCAGATTAAAGGTCCGGTGTGAAACCATTCTGCTATTCAGATGCGATAAGCAGGATTTACAAGCAAAGAGAAAGAGAGAAAAGAATGGGCGAGAGGAGAAAAGGAGAATTATTTGTGTCTCTTAATACTTGTTAAGCACTTCTCTTTTGCTAGACCAGACAAGACACAGCTATGCTCAAAGTCCATGCACAATCCTG
>NW_021940671.1:2207619-2209928 GCF_001715985.3 Manacus vitellinus | reverse complement strand
GCTCCACGGACGGCAAACTTGGATTATTTCGGGCCAGCCGGCTTGGTTTGGAAGAGGGGGAACCAGCACGGCGAGGAGACCTCGGTGGCCGCTGTGGATGAATCAGGAGCACCGACCTCCCCAAGAAATAAGGCAAGGACCTGTTGGAGCGGGTGCAGAGGAGGCTTCAAACATGCTCTGAGGGCTCCAGTGAAGAAAGGCTGCGAGAGCTGGGGGTGTTCAGGCTGAAGAAGACCTTAGAGTCCCTTCCAGTGCCTGAAGGGGCTTCAAGAGAGCTGAGAACAAACTTTTGGTTGCTGCCTACAGCAGTAGGACAAGGGGTAATGATTTCAAACCAAAAGAGGGAAGATTCAGAATAGACACAACAAAGATTTTTTTTATGTTGAGGGTGATGAAACAGTGGCACAGGTTGCCCAGAGTGATGGTAGATGCCCCATCCCTGGAAGCATTCAAGGTTAGGTCAGACAAGGCTCTGAGCAACCTGGTCTATTTGAAGGTGTCCTTGCTCATGGCAGGGGCATTGGACTAGATGACTTTGAAGGTGCCTTCCAACCCAAAACATCCCATGATTCCATGAAATTCCAGCCCAGTGCAGACCTGGCCCAGGCAGCCCTAATATCTGGTGGCCCAGTAGCAGGTGCCCACTGAAGGCAGAGGGCGGGAGCAGAATGATGTGACAAAGACATCACAAGAGTGTCTGGGGTGACGTGATGGAGCTCCCAGGAAGAGCCTGGCCCACCCTGTGTGGAGCTGAACGGTCCTCAGGGCCACAGCCTGAGGAAACTGGGGGGTTTGGACTCTCCTCAGCTCTGCTGCTCACAGAAGGTTTATCAGTCCTCCCTGCTCCTTCATGTGCTTCAGAACAGGAGAACAATTCTTGTGGGAGGCAGGAGGGAAAGGCCAGGCCAGCTTCCCATCACCAGCACTCTTCTCTGGATGAGGAAGGCACTTGTGGTGCTTCATAGCCCAGAACGAAACGCTGAGACCTGCAAACACAGTCCTTGGTTTTAAAACTTCTGCGTAAGATTGTAATTTTTTCATCCTTTCTTTTCTTTTCCTTTTTTTTTTTTTTTTTATTTTTAAGTGGGAAATAGGGTTGTTAGAAAAGCCACAACCACCCTTTACAAAAGAACCACTATTCACCAATGACACTTTTCAAGCAATACTCCTCCACTCCATATTTTTCCATTTTCGTTAGGATTGGGGAATGAGGAACAGCCAGTGCTTTACTGAAAGACCAAGTTGTAAGTGTTGTGCTTGTGCTACGTTCAAGGGAGAAAACATGAACCTCCTGGAGGTCAGTCAAAAATTGAGAAATGCTTTCATTTAATTCTTTTAAACCTCTGTTGACCACTTCTCTAGTTGTGACCACGCACCCAAGTAAACAAAGTGAAAGTCTCAGAACGGGCCTGACCTGAGACCCCAGCAGTGCAGGAAGATGACAGTGAAATATCCTCTTGCACCAAAAAAAAAAAAAAAACCAAAAACAAAAAAGCAAAACAAATAAACAAAACCCCCAAGCAAAACAAATAAACAAAAAATCTAACCAAAAAAACTCAAACAAACAAAAAAAAAACCACCACCCAAATGGACACAACCGCTGCCTCCCAAAAAAATCAATTCAATCAATTCTTTTTTTTTTTTTAAGAAGAAGAAAAACTTAAAGCTGTTGCTAAAGCAGTGAAAACTCGCCTGTTCCTCATGGGTTAGAAATAAATTTTCCTTCTGTGGCTGAGCAGGAGACCTGTACCTCCTACACCTGGAGGACATCCTGCTGGGAGATAGATGTTCCAGTTTGGAGATTGGACATCATTACCCATTCCATCCATATATAGGAAGTCTAGTCCATCATCACCTGCTTAAAAACCAATTCCTGATAATGTTTGTGCAGTGTGGAGCTTAAAGTTTCAGGCCTTCTGGCAGTGAGGGATCCTCTGTTTGTCTTCTGCAGGGCCTGGCACACCTCAGGATGGGTTAGCACGACTTTGTAATCCAAAAAGGTGCCAACACCTGTAGCTGCCTAACTTGCTTAGGGGCCTCTCTGCTCAGGTTTAGCCCCAGCTCTTAGGAAAGGAGTGGATTGAGGGAATCCTCCTCCTGAGCTCACCTAAGACCGACCATTAGGAAGGTGATCAAGTCACCGCCCTCTGCCCCTGTGTCCCGCAGGGCTTCGGGGGATGATTGCATCCTCCTCGGAGAGATAGGCACCAACATCTCAATTACACCTAAGAAGGAGCATAATTGAGCCTAAATTGATTCAAACAGAGGCAATTAAAGCAAAACTCGGATCCCCGCTGGGACGCCAAGGC
>NW_021940671.1:2202112-2207064 GCF_001715985.3 Manacus vitellinus | reverse complement strand
GCTCTCAGGGACAGGGTGGGATTGTTGGGGTGTCTGTGCAGGGACAGGAGTTGGACTCGATGATCCCTGTGGGTTCCTTCCAAGCCAAGGTATTCTGTGGTTCTGTGATTGTTCCACCCCATCTCACTGTCACGGCAAGGGCTCAGTGAACGTTGCTTTGCAAGGAGGCTTCTCCATCCTGGGTTAGGCACAGACCAGAGTGGGGCTGGATCACCAAATCAATGGTTGGGATTGGAAAGGAACACTGGAGGTCATCCAACCCACCCTCCCTGCTCCAGCAGAGTCCCCTGAGCACATTACTCAGCACCATGTCCAGACAGCTTCTGAGCATCTCCAGAGAGGGAGACTCCACGAACTTCTCTGACGAGCTGTTCCAGTGTTCAGTCACCCTCACAGTAAAGAAATTCTTCCTCACATTCAGGTGGAACTTCCTGCATCCCGGTTTCTGCCTGATGCCTCTCATCCTGTTGCTCAGCACCATCAGGCAGAGCCTGGTGGATCCTCCTGGCACCCTCCCTTGGGATACTTACGGGCATGGATATGATCCCCTCTCAGCCTTCCCTTCTCCAGGATCGGATCATCATTGCTCTGTGCAGAGAGCAAACAAGAAGCATCAATTAGAAGTAATTACCACCCCCTCCCCATAACTTAAGAGGCTAATATTAGGCTTCATTTTTAAGAAAGGTAATTTGACGACCATAAATTACAATTATAAAAACTTCATTAGAGTCGGTAGCAATCCATCCACCATTGTTCTAATTACACACTGTAGGAGTAATGAATGCTAATGGTTTAATGTACAATAATTACCACAATTGAAAAATAATAATAATACAGAACAACCTCAGTTATCCAAATGTCATGGGGGACATGGAATGGGTTGGGGTAATCATGGTTTCAGATAATTGAGGGGCTCTTCAGCGTGATTAATAGGTGATGTGACCTCTGGGTGGGGAATGAGGAGTTTTAAATGAATGCAGTGTGGTCAAGTGAGGGAAGGCAGAGTGTAGGGGAAAAAAATCAGGCATCTTCCATCTTAGCTTTGAGTTTTACTGGCTGCTTTCCATCTGAAGTAAATTTATTGGGTTTGCCACTGAACTGTGCCACCTCCTGATGATTTCCAGGTGTGGTTGGCAGGGTTTAAAGCAGAAGTACAGGGCTATGTTTGACATGCTGGGCAAAACACAAGAGGGCAATTTCAGCCCCTTGCAGCACAGAGACAACCCTGGCTGGTAGGATATTCCACATGGGATGGGACCTCAGGAGGTCTCTAATTCAACCCTGTGCTCAAATCAAGCACCACACTGAATTCAGATTGAGTTTTTCAGACATTTTTCCAGCCAATTCTTGAACCTCCAAGGATGAGGATCCCATTGTTTCCTTTGGCCAGTGTTCCACTTCTGATTATGCTCACAGTGAATTTAATTTCTTCATATCCCATCAGATCCTCCCCTTCCTGAGGTTATACCCACCTCCTCTCCTGTCATGCACCTCAACAAAGAGCCTGAATACCCCCAGGCTCTCCTCCCTCCAGCCCCTTGAACATCCTGACATCCCTCTGCTGAACTAATACCCATTTATTTACATCTCTCTTACATTTATTTATTTATCAACACCTTAGTCCACCCCAGGGGCAGTTTTTGCATTTGCCCTTGTTAAATTACACACATTTTTCTTCCAGCCAAATTCTCTAGTCCATCCAGAACCCTCTGCAAGGCTGCCCTGCCCTCCAGCAGGATGAACCCCACAGTTTGCCATCATCCAGAAACTTGGGGAGGAGCATCCCACCTCATCCTCCAGGTCCCACATTGCACAGGATGAACAAACAAAACAGGAGAGGTCTTGGGACAGATCCCAGAATAACTCTGCTTGCAACATAGGCTAAAGAGGAAATAAAAGGGTTGACCCCAGCAATTATTCCTTTGAATTAATTGCTCGGTTTGCTCCTGAATTTGATCCTATTCAGAGGAACTTATCTGGTAAACAGATGGGTAGGATTTGCTATGTTATCCTCCAGCAGCAGCTGGAGGGTCTGTCAGCTGGATTGGTTACCTTGCCAGGTCACTGTGCCACCCTGGCTTTGCTTAGGTTGGAACACAAAGTCAACCCAAAATAGTTTCAACATCTGCCACTCTACAAGCAGTGTAGATCCAGGTCCCCTCACCGAGATGTTTCCCAGCAGGGATGGGGTTATCACAGGAAATCAGTTTGCTGTGGCCCCTTCCCCTGGCCCAGGCTGCACAGGAAATATAAAATACATCACAGACACAGAATGGGACTAAGGCAGAAAGAAATCAAGTGCCCAGAGGAGAAAACAAAGCAAGTCTGCGTGTCAGGAAGCAGAAAGTGATCCTGGAAGTGCAGAACCATGGATCTCCAAGAAGCAGCTCTTAGAGCTCCTCAGGATTGGTACAATCTGAGCATCCAAGCAGATCCCTGAGGGTGTGAGCATAAGGGTGAGGCATGGCTTGAAGAGCACCATTAGCCCACCTTACAGCACATTCCCACGTTTCCGTGGACCTGTTGGTGTTTCTGAGCTTCATTGGATGATGTGAGGGACCAAGAGAATTGGACACCAGTCATTTTAAAAGATCAGGTCTAGGCTTCTTCATTCTTGCCTTGAAAAGCAGCCTGACAGGAAGGGCAATGCTGGAGAAATCAGAATTTCTGATTTGTTTGCTACAGGGTGTGTAAGGTGCCACTTAAGCATTCCAGAGCCTTTTCTAGCCTTGGCCAAAGTCCTGTGATTAAAGCAAACTGGTAAGAACTTGCTGCTAAAACATCCCTGAGAAACAATGAGCTGGGGCTGAGAAAATATTGGGCTTTGGGCTCTTACTCCTACATCCTTGCTGATATTACAAAATGCCAGGAGACCTCACTCAGGCTGTGGGGACACCTCTTGGAGCAGCCCAGGCTTAGGCATTGTTTCCCACAGACCTGTAGCCAACCCTATTTCTGTAAGACATCTCTGGAGCCTGAAAGCAGATCCCATCCATGTCCCACAGACTGATTAGGAACAATAAATTCTTGATACGCTTCCTCTTTAATAGGATCCTAATTTATAAAAATGCAGATAATATATCAATGGAAATTAACTTCACACTTTCCTTACCCTGGCAGGTTGAGCTGCAGGTGAGTGCAACGTAATTAAGAAATTAAAAGGTAATTTCCACATATGCTTTCTGCTAATCTAACTCAGCAATCATTTAATTTACAGCAGGGGGACTGGCAAGGAGGGAAGCCAAAATAAATAAGATAATAGTAGGTTTAATCGCTCAGTGGAATGGATATGGAACGGAGAGGTGTCTGTGAGGAGCCACAGGCAGAGGTGCAGTGACCCCTCCAGTGCTGCTGATTGAAAGCAAGGCTTGCTTTTAATTTCACTTCCAAGACTTCAAACTTTGAGCTGCTGCCGCCAAGTTTCCTGAAGTCCTGATTTCTAAAATAACTTCTTTAAAGCTAGCTTTAAAAAAAAAAAAAAATCCCTCTTAAAATTTTTATTTTGTTTTCTGCAATTAACCAGAAATTAACCTGACAATTTTAACTTCAAGACCTCCACGGAAGAGAGAGAGATTTTTCTGCTGGGCTGTTGAATCTTTCCCCATTCCCAGTGGCTGGGATGGATGGAGCAGTTAACCAGAAGCGCTGCACTGGGAAAGCCCCGGGTAAACTGAGGCAGGGACTGGCTGAAAGCAGTTTCTCAGATCAGCCCACGGTGCTGATCACAGCCAGCGATTCCCCTCCCCGACCCCCTCTACCCTGTATCTCCCTGAGCTCCAGGTGCCCCGGGAGAGGATGCAGGGATGCAGGGGAGAGGATTTGGGAACACCTGGAGCCATGCATGCCACAGCCTCCTCAATAGAGGCAGCGGCTCCAGCCCCGGGGCCTCAGCAGGGGATGCTCCTCATGTAACTCCGGCTTTTTGTTCCCGAACCTGAGCTGGGGAGGGGGGGCTGCTTCCCACCTCCCTGCTGGAGCCCGTCCCCTCCTCCACCCTCTGTGTCCCTCCGTGCAGAAGCTGAGCTGCTTCCTCTCATTCCCTGGGGTCCCAGGAGCATTCATATGGGAGCTTAATCCTGCAGAGATGTGGGGACACGGGATTATCGGTGGTCCTGGAGGGATGGGGCCCACCTTCCCTCTGAGCAGTTGGGCTGCCTTCATCATCCCACCCAGACCCTTCTGGAGACCATGTCCTTGGGATAGCAGGTTAGCAAGGACCAAAGCATAGACCTGTGCCCCCATGGCAAGAGGGCTTTGGTGACTGCTGTGACACCCCTAAATGGGGCTGTGTTATCCCCCTCTCAATAATTTATCTGGTGAGTTGCAGCCTGCTTTTGCCAGATGAATTATTCCCCATGCAGAGGGAGGTTGTATTTGTACTCTTCAAAGCAGCTCTAGAAATGGTCAAATAATATTTGCCCAGCAAATTGTTAAACGGCAATTCTTCTGTCACTCACTGAGTAAATTATTCACTGAGCACTTGTTTACAGGGGCTGGGGCTCCCTGCCTGCCTATGCCCTGCCTATGCCCTGCCTGTGCCCTGCCTGAGACCTACCTGTACCCTGCTTAGGACCTGCCTGTACCCTGTCTATACCTTGCCTGGGCCCCCTGCCTGCTGCCCTGCCTGTACCTGGGTGGGCAGGCAGGAGCAGGAGGGCACCTGAGCAAATGGGCAAAGGGGGTACGTATCTGCCTGAGTCCCTGAAACCTGGCAGGTGCCTGTGCTTCCTTAGGGATGGGGATGGGGAAGAACTGCTGGGAAGCGTGTCTGGACAATACCTTCAATTCCCCTTCTGTTCCATTTTCCCCTTCCCTTCCCCCTTTCCCTTCTTCCCTTCCCTCTTTCCCTTTTCCCCTTTTCCCAATCCCTTCCATTTCCCTCCTACCTTTTCCCCTTTCCCCCTTTTTTCTTTTTTCCCCTCTCTTCCCCTCCCTTCCCTTTCCCTTCCCTT
>NW_021940671.1:2200013-2201578 GCF_001715985.3 Manacus vitellinus | reverse complement strand
CTCTCATCCTGTGAATCTCATTTATTCCTCATTAGCAAAATCACCTGTTTGTCAAATAGGGACAGAGCTGTAAGACATTAAATTGTGCAAGGGCTGGCGGGGGCCTGGGGAGCGCGGGGAAGAGCGGGAGGGAGGAGATCCTGAGCACAGACTGAAGCCAGAACTTGATGGAGATCTCTTGAAGGTTGAGATGGAAACGAGGATTTGGGGGAGTGGATTATCCAGCACTTTCATTTTTATTTATTATTTTTCCTCTGCCTGTTCTCAGCATCCTGGGAAGCGACGCCGTGCCCGGCACCCATGTACAGGGGGGTTTGGGTGCACCCACTTCATGGGCACCCATCACATCCCGAGCAGCAAACAATTTAAATCCGTGGGTACCCATCAGCAAACAATTTTCCCTTCTGGAAGAGGTCAGGCACAAAATTTCATCTGATTCACCCTTATTGGTTTGGGTTTTCTTTAAACTGAGTGAAGACATTGGTGGGACCGACCTGTTCTCTCAAAGAACCCGGGTTTTGATGAATCAGGATTTTCCAGTAACATTATAAAAAAAGTCCCTGGACTGCACTAAATTAAGTGTCTGTCTCCCCACCAGCCTGGCAATGGAGCCTTTTTCTGCTGGTTTTGCAGCTTACTCGCTGCTTTTCCTAATGCCAGCCCCGGCTTTTCCCTTTATCAGTTGAGTGACATGAGGGGAAACAGCTGGCTGCAAACCAAGCATCCTAGTTTGCTGAAATTCTCCCTGTTTTTTGGAGATTTGGAGTTTTTGGTTCAAATTGGATCCAACCCAACCATGTGTGTGGGAAAGATACAGAGGGAAACTTGGGGAAGATGAGAGGTCTCAGCCCCCCACACGGTTTGGGTGTTCCTCGTACCTCCTTGGCAAATGCAGGGGGGAAAGACCCAGACAGCAGCTCCTGTGACTCCAGTCTCTTCAGGAAAGACTGAAACTCCACATTTTTCCCTTGAGGCTCTTTTGCAGTTTGGAAAACTCCCACTAATGTGGGAGGGTTTGATCCCAGCACTGAGAGGGAGTTCAGGGATGTGCCGTGGGAACCCGTGACCTGCTCTGTCCAGGGGGACACCTTTCAAATCCAGCCCTCCATCCCCCATCTGAGGTGTGCAACAGGAGTCACCAGCTCTCAGGAAGGTCATTTTTAAATCTGAGGGAAAACAGGGACTAGTAGTGAAGGAGAGGCCTGTGTCTGTGCACCATTTTTCAACTTATTCTATTTTTTTTACTTACTCTCTTTCCTCCTCCTCCTTTATTTTTTTGTCTTATCTGACTATCCCTCCAATCCCTCTTCATCATCATCATTTTTTTTCTCATTTCTCTTCCCCAGCATGCTTTCCTCTACCTCCTCCCCGTTCTTCCATCTCTTTCCCCATCCAGCTCCTCTCCACACTTCTCCATCTTCCTGCTGCTGTTGAATCCTTCCTCCCCACCCACCCTCTGCCATCTTCCCATCTCGATCTCACGACCTGTTTTTATCTTGGGGGACATGAGTGGGGACATCCAGTGTCCCAGTCTGGTGGCCCAGAAGTCCCACAGCCCCAAGCCC
>NW_021940671.1:2194269-2198513 GCF_001715985.3 Manacus vitellinus | reverse complement strand
CAAAGGCATTAACAGCCGGCCAGAAATCGAAGATTTGTTGTTATCCAGCAGTGGAACAATGGCCTGGCTGGGTGTATTCATCACCACTCCGGCCCTCAGGGGTGGGATTATGGTGGGATTGCAGATTATTTATTTATATTGGGAATGCTGGTGGCACAGAGGAAGGAGTTTCCTCCTCTCTGCTCGGCACTGACTCGTCCAAGGGCTCTGGGGCTCCCTCAGCCCTTACAGCCCTTACAGCAGACTGAGGTGTGAGGTTTGGGAACATCCTTTGGGAGAAGAGCAGAAGGGAATGTTGAAACCTACTGGAAAATTTGCCGGTGAAGCTCCAAACACCATCTATTTGTGCCACCATTTGTGTTGCAAAGAAGGTCCTTGGGATGCAAGACTCTTGGAAAGAAGGTCCAGAGAAACCTCTGGTCCTCCTGATGCAAAATTATCGTTTAAGTTCTCTCTTATGGAAGTATCTGAGAAGCTCCAGTGTGGAGGATGTGAAACCATGAAGGTTCTCAAAAACAGGATTTGTTTTTGGGTCCGGACAGTAAGTGTTTCTAGAGGTAGGACAGCCCCAAAAATAATGGGTCAGCTCTGCATCAGAGAGCTGGATGTTCCCCTGAAAGATCACTTTACTTGGATGTAGGAACCTCTGAGATGAAAAGATTGAACAAAAAACCTTTCTCCAACACTGGCAGCAATCCTGGGTATATGCAGGATAAAGGTCCTGAGGAAAATGTCCTTGCTGCTGCTAGATGGAAAAAACTTTCACCTGATACAGGGAACTGCCGAGCACGGTGAATGTTTACAGCTCACGAGCAGGAAGGAGTTATTTTTAGTTTTGTTTTACATTTCTGTGACAGAAAATGCTTCCTCAGCTGGACAAAAATAATATCGTGGATAAAATGAAAGTATGAAACCACGCTTTCTTTGGTAAGCAATAATCAGGAAAACGCTACTTTTCACCAGTTGGGAATGGGAGCAAAACTTCTGAATAAAGCCAAAGAAAATTTCTGGGGGTTTTTGGGGAGGAAAAACTGCAAACCTGGTTTCCCAGCTCGGCTCCTCCTTTTGGCCTTGCAGCTGACAGTCACTGGGATTCTTGTTTTGTCTTTGCTGATTCCCACACTTTCCACCAGCTTGTACTGGATGCTTCATGCTGGGAATTCAGGGCAGCGTTTGCAGCCCCAGTTCATGGGGGTTGAGCTCCCCAAAGCCCCCCAAGTACCCCCTACGAGGGCCAAGCACTGCCCAGAGGGAGGTACAGCTGCCCCAGGGAGCGATGCCAGTCCCAGCACAACCAAACCCCCGGGGACTCAGTGGGGGTTTGGGGTTGAACTGAGATTTGAACCCCGAAAAGGAGGAATGGAGAGGGTTAGTGCCAAAGGTCCGACTCCCCACAGCCAGCACCAGCAGCTCCAAGGAGAGTTGAAAAGACTGCCTGAGGAGAATAAAAGCCCTCTGCAAAGCAAGGGGATGGTCCCGGCAGTGCTTCTTCCATTCATCCGTATCCCTACCCCTATCACCCCCCTCCCTTGCCCTTGGAAAAAATCAAAAACCATCAGAGCACCCGCCAGGAATTTCCCCCGCGCATTCCCCCGCCGTGGTCCCTGTGCAGGGACGGGATCTGCTCTGCTCTGATGTGGCACTGACAGGCACCGACAGCCCCTCTCTGTGCTCAGCCCCCCCGAGCCCCACCGCCCGATGTGGGGTACCGGGGTGCTGGGGAGCATCCCACGGCAGCCTGTGCTGGCATGTCCGTGCCTGCTTCCCGCAGCTCCCTGCCCCCTCTCCTTCTATTTTTTCCCCGCTGAACAGGCTCCAAACGCCTTTGTAATACCGCAGCATCGTTAGGGCCCTCCTGAAACCGGGGCGGGGAGGGGGAGAAAGCGGCTCATTAGCTGGCCGCTTTGAAGTGGGCTCTGTTTGGGGTTCATTTGTATGCCGGCAGAAGGGAAACCTCTGTGTTTCAAGGATGTTTTTCTGGAGGGGCTTCCTGGAAACATAACAAACATGACCCCGAGGAGCGCTCCCCCAGCCCACATAGGCAGGCGGGCGGGAGATGAAACGCGGGGCTGTGCTCGGCTCGGCACAAAGGCAGCTCGCTCCCAGCCCGCTCCCGGCGGCAGCCCGGCCAAGTTCCCCTGGAGAACACCAAAGCTGGCACCGAGAGAGCCTATTTGTTGCACAAGCCATCCCTGTCCAAGGCAGACAGAACAGAACTCAGTGCTCAGCCCTGCATCCTCCTGTCCTGCCTGTTCCCAACTCCCCAGGCACGGGCAGGGATGCCACCCACTACATCAGGTGGCTCAGGGCCCCATCCAACCTTGAGGTCACTAATCCGGAGATCCAGAGATCACAAACCAACACAAAAAAGGTGGAAAGTTGGGTTCCCCCTCCGTGCTGAGGCTCCCTGACTGCCAAGCAGAGACAGGGATGGCGGGCTGCACTCCTGAGGGGATCACCAGCCCTCCTGCCCCACTGCCTCCAAGTCAATGGAATCCTGAGGGTGTTTTGAGGCACCTCAAAACACATTCCCAAGGTTCTCTGCCTGCTCACTGCCCTGCTGTGCCCGCTTCAGGAGGAAGGATGGGCACCTCCATCCCTCCCCAGCCAGCAGCTGCCACAGTGGGAATTTCCAAGAGAGGAACAGCAACCCTCAATAAACAGAACACGGACGGCTCTACCTCCCTCACCCTATCTCTCTCCCCTTCCCTTCAGCAGTCTCTTTCTCTGCCTGCCTCTCCCTGGCTCCATCTTACTCAGCCTCCCCTTCTCCCCCCGCGTCTCCCGCAGCACTGCCGGTGACAGGGAGCGCTCGGAGAAAGACGAATTGGAATGACACGGGAGCTCCGGCGTGACTGCCGGGGTGATGCATGGGGACCCGCCACTCGGTGCTCGTCCTGAGTGCTGCAGATGAGGGACTGACCTCCTCCTCTGCCAAGGGGCCAAGGATATTTGAAGGGCACAGCGGTTACAGCTGGGGGGAAAACGGGGAGGGAAAACAGTCCCTTGTGTTTTGTCCGTGCTCCTGCCGGAGCCTCGGAGCAGGTGACTTCCCAGTGCTCCCTTTCTGCCAGCAAAGCAGCAAAGAGTCATCTCAAATCTCCTGCCTCCTGCACTGATAGTCCTGAGGGAGCACTGAAGATGTGACAAGGCTCTGCTAGCACCGGGATCCCATATCCTGCCTCGTGCCTCATTCCAGGAGGATCCGCATTAGCACCAAAGCAGAAATGGGACATAACACGGCAGAGCTTTGCAAGGACCAGTCAAACCCCAGTGCTGACGGTGGTGAAGAGCTCTTCCATCACCTGCATCCCTTCTGAAGTCCCTCTCTGTGACCTTGGCAGCAGAGCAAGCCCTACCAAAGCTGCCAAACCCCCTGGCTGGAGCAAGTTTGTTGGAACCTGGACCTACTGGGCTGTCACAGAGGACCACGCTGGGCCTGGCCATGTGGAGTTAACTGATCTCAGGGGGAATGGATTTTGCCATCAGCTCACAGGGAGGTGAGCTTGGGAGGGACCTCTGTGGGTCACGTACCTTCAACTTCCCCAAGGCAAACCTGACTGAAATCTTCATCCTCTCCCTCGAGTTGCTCTGTAGCACTGTGTTCCTAGGATGAACACTAATTCCTCTGGGATATTGTCCCATCCTTTGGGTTGAAGTTCCAGTGGGTTCTACCCTGGAGAAAACTGTCAGACAAATCCACTGTTCTTCAAAATGCTGTCTCAGGATGACTGGGAAATTCAGCTCAAAGCCACAAATTCCTGTAAAATTTGGCAAAGCAGCTTGCCTAAATAAATGTGTTTTTAACAGAGATACCACACTGGAGAAGTTGGATCATTTCATCTTGATGTTTTTAACTGAAGTGAAACAAATTTGGATCTTTCATTTGCTTTGATGGAAGAGGAAAAAAAAGCATTTAAAATAGCATGAGGTATTTTATTTTTAACCAAACATCTCAGTTGGCTCGAGAGAAAAAGAAAAATATTGTTGGTGTGTGGGGGGGGAAATTGGTTTAGTTGCTTGAATGAAAGCAAAATTAAAATCTTCTCCCCAGTAAGCCACCCAAGATGAGCCAGGATCTGGGAATCCCTCATGCCAGGTCCCATTGCTCCCAGAGGAGCACATGGAGAGGTATGAGGGGGTGACAGCACCGTCTGTGCCACCCCGAGGTGGGGGCACTGCCCAGCCATGGCCATAAACCCAGGCCAGCGTGTCAAGCAAGCAGGTTTTCCAGACATCTCTGC
>NW_021940671.1:2173116-2194079 GCF_001715985.3 Manacus vitellinus | reverse complement strand
CGCGCTCCGGACCCGGTGCCGGCGCGGTTGGTGTGAGAAAATTCAGGCTTTGGGGCTGATTTCTCTCTCATCCCAGCATGGAGAGCAGGAAGGAGCACCATCCCTGTTGTTTCCCGCTCCGTGGACACCAAAAGTTGAAGGACAGGGCACATGTTGGCCAAGGCAGGAGGCTGGGGAGCAGTGAGGATGTGGTGACCCTGCGGACGCGCCGCTGGGGCTCGGTTGCTCCAGGAGGCAGGACACGGAGCTGAGAAAGCTGTGAGACCCTTAGCAGGTCCTGTCAGCCTTATTCACGCGTTATCAGATGGGGGAAGCCCAAAGGGCTGCCAGGGAGGTAATTAATCTTGGTCTCCAGCAGAAAAGCTCTTGGAGAGGAGGGGGGAGGTCAAAACGAGCACTGTTTGAGGAGAGATGGGAACCTGGCGAATGCTTGAATGGTTTTTTGCCCTTAATGGGAAGTTCACCCCAGATCCGAAGACACCTTTGTACTTCCCCCCCAATTTAATTTGGATTTTTATTTGGGATCATCAGTTTCTCCTCACCATAAAACACATCATCATCACTGCAAAGCACTTTTATGACACCTTTATCTGATTATCCGAAAGCACTTAATCAGCATTAACTCATTAAGCTTTCCCAGGCTGCGGTGGGAGGAGGAAGGGGTCGGTGCTGGCTTGGAGAGCAGCCCTGGGCAAAGGGGTGTTTGGGGCTGCAGCTGGGGCAGAGCCATGAGCATCCCTTGGTACCCAGCTCCACAGGCATTGCCAGAGGGAACTCACTGCTTTTCCTCCACGCATCAAGGCCGAGCTGGATGGACACGAGGGTTCTTTGGAAGGTTGAATTGCAGAATCTTTCAGGGATCTATGGAAAACACCTCACCCAGACTCTCAGCATCCCCGAAGTGATGCTAAGACTGCATCACCTGATCCTTGGGGCGGGATTGCTTTGGTTTACCTGCTTGCCAGAGGGAACTCACTGCTTTTCCTCCACGCATCAAGGCCGAGCTGGATGGACATGAGGGTTCTTTGGAAGGTTGAATTGCATAATCTTTCAGGGATCTATGGAAAACACCTCACCCAGACTCTCAGCATCCCCGAAGTGATGCTAAGACTGCATCACCTGATCCTTGGGGCGGAATTGCTGTGGTTTACCTGCTTGCCACCTGTGCTAACATAATACAGAGGGTCTCAGGATATAATACCTGAGGTCTCAGAATACAATACAGAGGGTCTCAGACAGTTCTGACTGTGAAGCAGGACAGACTTGTTTAAACAACCCTCCCAACTCACGAGTTTTATAGCAGCAAAGAAAATGTCCAAGCAAATATCCATCTGTTCTTTGTCTCAGCGAAGGGCAAATTTCACTCGTGGAGCTGTGGCAGTTTTGCTGAGCCCTTGTAGTGCCCCATTTGCCCCTCCTGGAGTTGAGGTGCTGAATGTAGCCCTGAGAATAAAGTACCAGAGCATCCCCACTCCACCAGGCTTTGCTGGGTGTCAGTGTCCCACTGCATCCAGCACAGGGGGTGGGGACATTCCTGACCCCCTTCACAGGGGCAGTGGATGTGAGATATTGTTGGCTCCCCTCAGCACGGACACCCCGGTGTCTCCTCCAGCAGAATGCCAGGACAAGGAGACCCCCACCCACAGCAGCAGCACTGGGTTATTCAGGGATGGCCATTCTCCTGGCTTCAGTGGCAAATTAGACCCCTGGAAAGGGGTGGTGGGCCGGGTTGCCCATCTGCTCCTGTTTTTGTCCATCAATTAGGCCTCCTTTCCAGCGTGCTGATTGTGGTTCATTGGTTTCCGCTTCACGTTCCGCGTGGTTTCCAGACACCATCACAGAACAACTCTGTGCTGTCTCCAGAGAGCTTTTGCCTTTGGACTCAGGCCATCTTTTTTTTTCACCCCTTTTCTTCCCCCCTCCCCACTGTTTTTACCCCCAGGTTCATTCAAACAGCACTCCCTTGGGCCAGCTCGAAGGGTGGACCCTGTCCAACCATGCCAGGTGCTGCAGGATGCCCAGGGTGACCACCAGCACACACCCACCCATCATTTCACCCACTGCTGTGTTCCCAGCTCCAAACCTCTCTGACGAACCTCCCCTGCCTTCTCTGTCACCAGAGCAGAGCTTCTTCCCCACATCCATGTTTCCCTGGTTGGCAAAGCCACACATCTCCAGTAACATTTCCTCTTGATCCACACAGTTCTTCCCTCAGCCTGCTCACCTCCATCAATCCTGTCACCTGTGCACAGGGATTTTCACTGCAGATGTGGAGCAGGTCGTTGCCCATGCACAGCTTTGCTGTCACAGCCACATGGACCATCTGGGTGGCTGGGCTGCTCCAGCTTGCCCAAGTCCTCCACACTTTTGGCCAGAAGAAATTTGATGCTCTGGGCTGTGCAGACGTCCCTCTTCAAATCCAGGGCACCAGGGATGAAGGGACAACACTACTGGGAATGAGACAGGAGAGGAGACCCAGAGCCCAGTGAGGCTGGAGGGCTCATGGTGAGGAGAAGGGATGAAGTTCAGCTGTTTCTAACACCACTTCAGCATCATGAGCTTGAAGAGAAAAACTTTTGCATCTGGGCTCAGAGGGGTGGCTGGTTTATTTTTTTACATTTGGTCAAAAAAAATTCCATGCCTAACTGGATAACATGGTGTGGGCTTGGGACTGGATTAGAGGTCCAGCTGGGACCCTTTCCCACAGGAAACCCTGCCTGAGTTTAGGGGGGAAAAGCCTGGAGGTAGATGTGAAAAAAACAGATGTTGTTTTTTGGGTGCATGGCTGTGAGCACCCCATCCCACCAAAGGTGTGGGGTGCCAGGGACTCCCCTCCCCAGGCAGCCTGTGCTGGGAGCTGTCCCTGGGTGGGCTCAGGGACAGAATGTGGGGGTCTCCCACACTGACCCAGCTGCCAAAGCTGGCATGGGGCACCCCAGGGCAGGGCTGGGGCTCAGGAAACTCCTCTGGGGGCTCTGCCCTCCTCAATTTATTGCTGCTGGGGGGCCATATAGGGATTTGGGCACCTCTCACCCAAGCCTTATACAGAACCAAAGCATCACTTTGTGTCCCTGAATCAACTAATCGATGGTTCTGGTGCAGATAAAAATATAACATAAATTGAAAATACCCACCTTGGCACTCATGTGGGTTAAGTCTGTGTTAGTGCTGTCATGGAGGCATCTCCTTCTTGTTTGAGCTCCTATCCTGGTCTTTCCTTGTCTGTCTGGATGGTGGTGCTGCTCCATTCAATCCAGCCAGTTTTGCCTCCAAAAGGTATTATTATTTAATTCCCTTTGCAGCTGCCTGCAGCTCTCCATGGCCAAGCAGCTCTTTGGCTGATAAAAAAAAACCAGTTGAGCATCGGTCAGTAAATCAGTGGCAACAGAAGTGCTGAATCATTAAATCTTACACTGTAACCCGTTTTAGCTGGGCTTAGAACATATATCCAGGATTGCAGATGGAGGCAACAGGCTTTAAAGGCAAAACCAAAACATAACACCCAAGGGAGAGCAGAGCAATCCCTGGTTTTCCTGGTTGGGGCCAAGATGGCTCCAACCTGTTTTGGTGCCTGCCTGAATGTAAAAATCCTTTCCCCTGTGAAGAACTGTATATTTTGAATTTGTCCTGAGTTAAAACTTAAAAATAGAACTCTAATTTATTTTTTTTTAAACAGAGATTCTAAGTCAGAGCCAGCTCTGAGGGGAATCATGCAAATTCAGAGCTGCTTTCTGAGCCCTGGCTGCACCTCTGGGTCAAGCAGGTCTTAGCATGAGCCAACACTTAGTGTAATCCTACCTTGCCAACACAGAGAAGTGTGACTCTTGTCCCACAGAGCAGGTGGGATGCCCAGACTGGGCACAGACTTCCTGCAAGCACTCATCCTCCCCATTCCACATCCCATAAATTCACAACAATGTTGGCATCTTATTTGGGGTGATGGGAAAGAGAGAAGGAAAGCTCAGCACAGGGACACAGCACCTACTCTTTCAGTACTCACAGCCTGCTTTTTTACTCTCTCCTTACTATATGAAGGGAGAAGTGAGTTTCTAGAAGATGTTGGGCAAAAGATCCCAGAGCAATCCAGTCCTGGGAAATCTGTTGGATCCAGGCATTGTTCATAGCTACTTACACTCTAGTTTTAGCATCTTGCCAGTAAGATAAAAGTGGTGCCAGCCTTCAGCAAGCTGCAAGGAGATGATGATGCTCTCAGAGCATCACCCGGAGCTCTGTCCTGCCACCTGACCTTCAGGAAGAGTCCCTGCAGAGACACCTTCCCCCCAGAGCAAACTGCCCAGTGTAGAGCTGACTGGCTTCTCTCAGGGCTCCAACATCTCCCATCCACACCACCCTCCTCAGGTTTTCCCTTTCCCCCATGTGCAGTGAGCCCAAACCCACCCAAACCTGCTGCTTGTTTCCAGCCCAGCCTCACCATGTGGGGAGTGTCATCGTCTCACCAGCTGCAACATCCCCTTCCCATCCAGAGGCTGGAAAGCAGCATCCCCCATGGAAAAGTTGCTCCAGCAGAGCCACTTTTATCCCAGACCAGGCTGTTTCTTGCTTTCCTGCTTGCTCCCACGTGATGTGACCGTCTGCTTCCCTCATTTCTGAGGCAGCAAAGTAGAACCTCCCTGGACAGAGCACAGCACGTGCATCCAGCCTCATCCTTGTGGTGCCCCAATCCTGCTGGCACAGAGCACAACCAAGGCATCTCCCCAGCTTCCACAGGACCCTCTGCCCAGGCACATTCCCTCTGCTGTCACCTTGCACAGAGCTGTTGTCTGCTCTGAGGGATCAGTGGTGAAGGAAAGGTCTCTGTCCTGCCCTGGTCCCTCCCAGGGGGTTTGATCAAACCTGGGTAAGGAGATCTCACTCCTCACAGCAGCGACTTTTTGTTGACCAAGCCTAATTCTTGAAGAGTTTTCACAATATTTCAGAAAGGGAAAGAGCTGAAGGCTCCATGGGCTCCTGTGAGGACCTTCCTCCAGGTTGGTACTGCAAATCCTCAGGGGCCACACAACTGGGTGTTCATATTAAACCCTAAAATCAGAGAGGCAAACAGATGAGTCTACAGACAAATGGATGTTGGATGAAGAGAGAAGATAAACAGAAGGATGGAGAGCTGGTGGGAGGAATGAGAAGCAGATACACACAGGGATGGAGGGAGGAATGGCAGGCAGGGAAGGGGACCATGGGATGACTTGTGCAGGCAGACAGTCGGCTGATGGATTCAATAGACAAGAGGCACATCAGTGCATTATTTCCTCCTCTTTCTCTTCTCTGGAGCAGAGGAGAGGATGGCCAGCCCCGGGGCCATGCAGGGGAGCCCGGCAGCAGCCAGGGATATCAGGCAGCAGCAGGGCTCTGCCCTCCTGCCCGAGGACAGGCAGGGGCCGGGGTCCCACTGCCCCGCGGGGTGCCCGGCCGGCCCGAGCGTCTGTTCCCTTTGAAGCGGGTGAGTCGCGGAGCCGCCGGCAGAGAGGATTTGGCAGGTCGGCACTTCTGCTCCGCGGCAGGCCCCATAACAAGAGGATTGGCTTCCCTCCCTCCAGCACATGGCTCTCCCTCCCCTCCGCGCTCCCCGTTGAACGGCAGCCCAGCCGGCAAGCCCCGACAATCTCCCGTCCCCCTCAGCCCAACCTCATTGTCCCCGGGAGATGCCTCCTTCCCCCTCCCCACCTCTCCCTTCTCTTCCTGGCAAATTCTCCCCCTCCTCCTGGATCCAGCCGCTCTCATAATAGCATCCTTTTCATGGAGACAAATTGTCCAGCCGGGGGCTGCACCTGAGGGCTTTCGCCCTTTAACAAATAGCCTTTTAATTTTCTGCCAGAAGGGCATGGAAAGGGGGGGAAGAGGGAAAAGGGGGGGGTCTGGAGAGGGGGTTGCACAGAGGAGAGAGAATCAATCAGACATCCATCTTCATCATTGCTGCCAAGGGACCATTTGCACTGGCTGGATGCCCCTGAGGGAAGGTGGGGTGAAAAAGAGAAGAGGTTGGGGTGAGGGGGAGGCAGGAGGCGGTGAGGGAGGGGGATCACAGAGCTGTGCCATTCCTGAAATCCACATGGAATGGTTACCCTCCAGAAAAACAGCCAGCAACCCTTAGAGCCCAGGGAAGGGAGCTGAGGGTTGTTTTCCAGCTCTTACTCTGCTCTCCAAAGAGGTTGGGTCAAATCCAAAAGAGTCAGTAGCCCTGGCACAGAGCAAAGCAGCAGCCAAGGAGAGCCAGCTCAGGCCATGGGAGATCCCTATCCCTGTCCCCCTGGAAGTGGGGAACTCCAAGTGAGATGAAGAACAAAGAAACACGGGAAGAAGCTCCATCAGCACCTTCTCCTCTCTGTTTTCACAGACATCATACACAGCTTCTACCACAAGGCAGGGGAGCCAGAAGAGCTTGAAATTTTCCTCTCCCTGGTGCCTGGGCAGCAAGGAGGGAGCCAGCAGGTGAAATCACTGAATCACTTTCCTCTCCTCTCCTCCAGATTCTCTCCTGCAAAGGGATATCTCACCACAGTGTCAGCTTTAGCTGGAATCTGTCGCCTTTCCCACCAAAAAATAAGCAAAGAGGTTAATTAGATGTTTGCAATCCAATTTACGTGTTGTTTGTGAAACCAGCATTTCAGCTGTAACCCAGCCTGGGAGCCCCTGTGCCCTCGCTCTTTTGCTAAATTTATTTCACAGCTTTGCAGAACTGGCTCAGCCGGGTCAGAACTCTTCCATTATCATTTTATCACTGCCTCTTACTCTGTAATTACAAGCTGCTTCCTTCACCCCCTCCCTCCTCTTCTTCCCCAGCCCCCTCCAAGCACAAGGTGGGAGATGCTGGTCTTGCTTTAAGCTTCTTCTACGATTTGTCTCACCCACCGAGGCCTGGGAACAGTTTGGCCCTGGTTGCAGCAGATAAGCAAGGGAAGGTGGCTGGGAGAGGGGGGGGGATGCTGTTCTACAGTCCCCACTCCCCAAGGATTAAAATATTCAGATGCACTGATGAATAGCAATGAGTGCTGGAAATGAAGGCCTGGAAACTCAGCACTGGAGAGGCTGGAGTCAATCTGGCAGGAAGGAGACGAGCTGCAGAGTCCTGGAAGTCTGTGGCACATCCCTTCATGTGTCCTGGGCTGACCCTCATCTCTTTCCAGACACTGACTGGGAGGGTGCTGGTTGGCATGGGCCAAAATGGTGCCAGGATAGACACACAGAGGTGGCCAGCACTCTTACCTGTGCCCTGTGGAATGTGCAGGAGGGATTTGGGTGCCCTGTTGGCCAGCATTCCCAGTAAGCTCCAGCGAGAGGGAAAGGCCCTTGAGGAGCATCTCAGATGCACATCCCACAGAGCCAGAACCAGCATCTCCCTGGGCTTCCAGCTCCTCCTCTGTGCACATAGGACAGTCCCAAAGCTGGCATTGCCACCAGAGGACAGTCCCCAGACAGCACAGTGGCTCATTGCTGAGCTCCACTTGTAGATCCAGGAAATGTGGAGCAGCAGCAGGATCCCCACACCAAGTACCCTCTTTCCTACCCCCCCCTTGACATTATAATCCATCCCCTTCCCAAAGCACCAGCCTCCTTCACCTACAGTAAGAGGAAGGGGCCACCTCCTCACCAGGGAAGGACCATGTCCTTCTGCCCAAGCTCAGCCTGAAGGACCCTCCCTTACCAAAGTTTAGGGAGAGGAAGTAACAAGCAGAGGGATGCCAACAGCTCTGGGCCTCTGTAACATCTTGACCATGGGGACAACTCACCACAGGACAAAAAAAATGAGTCTGGGATAGAGGTGGCACTATTTCTGCCCTGGGAGAAAGAGATGCTGCCTTGCTGTGTGGACAGGGCCTGGGTGCAGCTGGACACGGCCACCAGTGCCCTGCTTTGTTGCAAAATTTGGCTTCACTTCAGTCACCTGTGAGCACAAACCAGACAAGAACTCGCAGGCAGCATGAATACACACACACAGCCAGCTCAATTGCCCATGAGAAGGTTCATGTAATTAACAGGCAGCCAGCTTTTCTTTCTTGTGGCAAAGAAAGGGTGGGGAAGGGGGTGTATTTTTCTGTGTCCATCCCCTGCAAGCAAGTTCCTGCAGGACTGTTCTCAGGAGCAGGGACCATGACACAGTCTGTGACCAGGACCCCAGGGGCACAGAGGGATGGACCACAGGCCCCTTTTCCCAGCCCTGATGCCCCTTCATGCACAAAGTGGGTCCATCCCCTCCTTGGAAGAATTCAGAAAGCCTTTTCCCTGCTAAATCCACAGTGTAGGGAGCCCCTCTTTTCTGGAAATGGCATAAGGATGGGCCCTGCTGCTGTACCATGGTCTGTGCAGCCCCCACTGTGCACTGGGATCCCCATGAGATCACTGGGGACAGTATTCAACACTTGTGTCCATCACACCCCCACACCACAAACACTCCAGTTCCCAACCCTGGAGCACATCTGGCTCTGCCTGTCCCCTTCAGCCCTCACGTGCCATGGTGTCCACGGGCACACAGCCAGCACCAAGCACAAAGACACCTCGATCCCTCCCTAAAACAAAGATCAAAGCCCCTGCTTGGAGCTGAGGACACCACCCCCTCCCTCGGCTGCTGGAGGAACATTAAAACCCCATTAACCTGGGGTTGTTATTAATCATGCAACATTGCCCAGTGGGGACAGCCCTGACGTGTGAGTGCCCAGGCTCTCACCAGCTCCCCCGGCCCGGCTCCAGGTGACACAGGCAGGGAGAAGGTGGGATTGGTTTGTAACTGTGCGAGCGCTCCAGCTCCAGATAATGAATTTCCTCCACGAGGCAAAGGAGGAAAGAGCTTCGCCGAGATTGGAAATAATCACCCCGAGGCAAGGCAGGGACTGGACTCCAGACGCCTCTCACCCTGCGGATGATAATCCCCTTTGTGACTGGGTTAAGGGCAAGGCGAGGAAACCACGATTTATCATCTGCTTGAGCCACATCCATCCTCTGGAAGAAGATTTCCAGCGGTGCTGCAGAGCGCTCCCATGGAGAGGCAGAGATCCCAGGCCAGAATCAACCCCGCAGCTCAGGAGGTGTTCACTTTGGAGACCTCCTGAGGACACAGAGGGGACATCTGGGGCACAGGCCGGACAGATTAATGCCAGGAGAGCAAAGCCTTTGCCTGTACGTACGGATGTAGGCTGAAGCCCCATCAAGCCCTCACAGCTCCGTGATATTAAAGCTTTCCCCTCATGCATAGAAGCAAGCAGGGGGGCTAATTGCTTCTTATGACACTATAATGGTAGGACTATTTACACTAGATTAAAATCCAATTCATAATGAGGTATAATAACTTTGCAAATGCCAGGATTTGTCAAAGGGTGAGGAGTGCCACCGAGACAGAGCCGAGCAGCCTCAGACTTGGGGTCCGAGCCTTGGTGTGGGAGGAAGGGGCTCTGGGTTGGTGGGGTTTTGTTGACTTCTCCCTCTTTGGTTGCTTCTTCCACAGGTTAAGCAGATAGAGTGGTGAGAGGGAGTGTGGAGACTAGAACAGCCCTGGAATAGCTTTACAGCCAAGAGGGCAAGGGGGCTGCCCAGGGTCTGCACAGTGCCTGGAGAAAGTGAACTGTGTGTGGACAAGAGGTTGGGCCACCCACAGAACTGCCTGGGCTTTACCTGCCATGTCAGGAACAGAGCTCCTTCCCCAGGGAAGTTTGTTCCAGATGCAGACAAACCAAAATCCTCCGGTCACGTTGGATCCCATCAGGTGCCAGGAGTGCTGAGGCGGCCTCCAGACCAGGATATGACACTCCTATAGAAAACATCGCTTGCTGGATGTTGCATATCATGTCACATCATCAGACACCCCCCCCCACCAGAAACTCATCCTCCCTGCCCAGTGCCACAGTGGCCCTTCCCACTCACCCCCAGGCCCATTCAGCCACCCCCACCAAGGCCATGAGCAGAGGTGACACACACCCAGCACCTCCATCTCCCCTCACGTTTGCGGGGGGCTCCTGTGGGGAGGGGGGATTTTTGTCCCGCAGGAAAGCGGTGGCCGAGACTGAATCCAGTCTGGATTGAATCCAGTTTGGATTTGCTCCCTGCCTCCACCACATGTTTACGGATGTGACCTTGAATGAGCCCAGCAACACATCACTCCTGACGCCTTCAAAAGAGGTATTTATTTATTCCCTGCCAATGACATGGACTGATGGTGCCCTCTGAATTTCAAATAGGACTCGGCTCTGTTTTGATAGTCTGGTTGGCTGTGCTGGAAAACAGACAGGGAGGAAAGAGCCCAACAAGCTTCACTTGGAAAGGGAACATTGCTAACCAGATCCCAGGGCTCTGTGAGATTCCTGGATCCTGCTGAGGGGGCTCAGTGTGGTGCTGGCACATTGCACAGGGGATTTAAGCCATGTACCTCAGGTCTCCAGTGCTCACCAAGGTTCTCTAGTGGATACCAGCACTAGGGAGTGCTCCAAAGGACTGTCATCACCAGAGGGGGAACTACAGGAGACAATAAGCACCAGGCTTGGTGGAGCTGGAGGGGGGTCTCAGGTTAAGCGTGAGCCCTGATATGCCAATGTGAGTCACTCCCCCAGTGTCGCCAGGCTTTCCAAGCCTTCTCACATCTCCACATCTGTTCATGTTCAGAACCAACTGTCTGCTAAAAAAAGCTGACAGAAAACCCTCCAGAAAACTAGTTCTGCAGCACACAGTGCTGTGAATTTGTCAGTCATCCTGCTGGGCACTCAGCACCCCCAGCTCATGGCTGCTGGGCCACACGCATCAAGGACAAGGGGAGCTGGAAGTAATATTTGATTTCCTAAAGGGCAAGACCCTCTTCTCTATATAAACTCTTCCTCAACAGGATCACTGAAGCAGCTACTCCACGCACAGGAACACAGGAGGAGCGTTTAGTTACAAAAATAGCAAAAATCTCAGCACTCTGTGCTCAGAAGAAAATCACCTGAGCCTCCAAAACAGCAGAGGCAAATTGAACTGTGCCAAACTCACATTCTCAACAGCAAAGGGCTCTTTCTGGCTGAGGAAGCACTCTCCCAAACTGAGGATGTCCCATTATCAGGGCAGAACAAGGCCCATCCCATCCTCCCCAAGCAATGTGAGATCTGGGACAGCAGCTGGTGTCAGCCTGAAATCCATGTCCTGCCTCATCTCCACGGTAAGGGTGCACCAAAGCAGAAATGTCCTTACCCTTTGGGCCAGGGGTTTTCCTGGCATGCCAGTGATATCTAGGGGTGTGATTTGGTGGGAATAAAGATACCTGACCTGAGGCAGGCTTTGAAATTTTTGGCTAGGCTGAAGCTATTTGTCCAGAGCAGCTCCTGGCAGTGGCAGAGCCAAGAGAGTTCTGGCAGCCACAGGACAGGTTGAGGAACCCTCTCTCCTTGGAGGGTATGAACTGGCCACAAGAGCCAGGGCTCTGCAGGGGCATGAGGTGTGTGGGATGAGGGTGGAGGAGTATCTAACACATCTGTCACCACCACCATGTGACAGACACCCCAACAGACCCTGCCTCGTGACGGGGCTGTCAGGTTTCAAGGAGCATCAAGTGCCTCCTCAGAGCAGAGCTGCTCCTCACACTCTTTTACTCCTTCCTAAGAGGAGGCAGAAGGTGCTCATAAAGCCAGCCTCAAGCAGAACACATGGATGCTGCATGTATCAATATGTTCAAGCTGTAAAGGAGGAGATGTCGAGGAACCCGGCACCTCCAGCCTGACAGATGGAATGGGGCCCAGGAACACCCCTGATCACATGGCACCTCCTAACACCACCCCAGGAGGGGACGAGGCTTCTTGGCCAGGGTCTGAACCAATTATCTTCTGGCAAACGTGGTGTCCTTCGATTCACCAGCACTGAAAAGGAAAAGCACAATTTTCCCCCATTCTGGTTTTTGTTTGTTGAGAGGGAGAGCGAGCTGGAGGAGGCGGCAGAGCAGAAAGGGATTGAGAGGATGGCACTGCATCCCAATTGGAAAGAGCCAGTGGCCACTGCCCAAGTGAAATTCCAACTTTATGACATAATGGGCTTTTTCTAACCAGCGCTTGCTATTAACTTCGGCACTGGCTTAAACCCCTTGGCCTCAGGCACAAGCAAAGCAGAGCTCATACACTGTAAATGTTAATACTGCTTTAGCACTGTAATAAGCTAAAAGGTGGATGCAAGATCTGGCACATTAATTCCTTTTTTCATCTTTTTAGCACATTTCAGGGTAATATGAATAATAAATATTTGAGCTCATGAAGGTTAACGGATGGATAACCCTGGAGACTGGGACTCCCTGGGTAGGAAGGCAGCAGCTCCCTCCCATATGTTGGCGTCTCCAGCAGTGATCCAGGGAATTTGCCTCCTCCTGAGAAGCTGGAGGTGCTTCTTGGCAGGGAAATGTCTGACATAAAAACTTGTTGCCTGGCATACTTGTTTACACTTCAAATGTTTGGGCTGGGGCATGAGTAAAGGCAGATGTTTCCAAGCATCACAGGGCAAAGCTACAGAGAGAGGAGAACCTCCTCCATCTCAGCACAAGCTCTTGGTTTCCATTGAACAAGAGCCAGGTTTGGTCAGCAAAGGGCCCCAGTCTCAAAGCTGTTTAGGCATCTAATTCCTATTGCAACCAGGTGTAGATTCACCTGGACTGAGAGCCTTGGTGGCAGAGTAAGGGAGCTGAGCACACACCTCTGGAGTTTTAAACTCCACTTGAGTCTCCTGTCACTGAGGGAAGGTTCTAAAGGCAGAGCTCTGCACGGACATGACCCAGACATCTTCATCAGCCCCAAGGCCCCTGGTCTGACCTTGTTTTGCAGGTGCTGGGCCTGACTGACAGGGCTTTGATATCTGTCAGGCTGCAGCAGCACAACTCCTCGAGGAGAGCATCTGCAGATGCTCTGGGACAGTTGGGTGAAAAACTTCCTTGGAGCTGGGAAAGCTCTGCCCACCACCTCTGGATACAAAAACATGGAGAGGAGGGCTCTGGGAGAAAGTCACACTGCTTTGGCATCCAGTCAGGTGCCACAAGGGAGGCTCAGCTCACCCCATGTGGTGCAAACCATGTGGGCTTGCAGGGAAGGAGTCTGAAGGGATGCAGAAAATCTTCTAATCCAACAAGACAGGAATGCTAAAAAAGGACCATGTCAGGAGAGAAAGGGTAAGTCTAATGACCCAGGAAGGGGTTTGAACCCTGTGCTGGGAGAGCAGACACTGCAGCAGGTTAATTCCCATTGTTTACCTATCACAAAGACCTGTCAGGTCTCCCAGTTACTGGGAGAAAAGGGGTTGGGATGAACATGGATGTGATCACCTGGGGTGGAAGATGTGGGGATTGCCCAGATTTCACCTGCTCTTACAGTTTTGTCTTCCTGACCCACATGGTACAGACAATGCCTGAGACTGTCACATCCAACAAGCAAGCCCTCTTGCTGGGAAAGGCCCAGCAGAAGTTCTACCCTCATTTTAATCTGTGGTCCGAGGCTGGTGGGCACCAGCACAGTGGGACAGAGAGGGCACATCCCTACCCCTGGTAGCCAGTGATGGGGAGGGTGTCACAATGTGCCACTGGGGCTTAAGTTGCAGGAGAAAGGTCTTGACTGTGCCACCAACCCAGAGTAAGGATTTAGTTCCCATCCTGAGCCTGATGGGGTGGTCCAGGAGCTTCAGGGGGTGCTGGGGGCAAGGATGCTGCATCCCCTCCTCAGATTCCTTATGCCCCCATCCTGACCAGTGCTGCAGGAAGCTGGGATAAGCAAGGAGCACTGGGCTTGTGCCAGTTCAGGAGGACAGTCAGGGGGACAGGGCAGCTGTGGGCCTGGCAGGGGACACAGGAAGGGCAGGCTGGGGAAGCACTGCTGATGGAGAGGGGAGCACAGAGCTGCGTGTCAGGGGCCAAGGGGTGACTGCTGCGAGTCTCTGGGACCCTCCTCAGGGAGCAGCCCGCGGAAACACGCGGCTGGGGAGCACTGGGGGGCAGGACATTGTGTGCTGGGGGGGCTGCGAGCGCTGCTCCCCCCGGCACGGAGCCCACCACGCTGTGCACACTCGTTACCCACCGACCACGGCTGTGCATCCACCACAACCTGCCCCTCGTCCCCCGACCCGGGGAGGGGGGACCTGCCCGCCGCCCCTCGGGGTGCGAGCCTGGATGCTGCGCCAGGGGAGCGACGAGTCCCCCGCCCTCCAACCCCCCTGTTTGCCTTTCGTTTTGCTCACTGTTGCGTGACCGCCGAGCCCCCCTCCCCTGGCAATCCTTGGGGGATATCAAGGGCAAGGAAGAGAAGGGTTACCTGGAGGAAAGGGTTGCTAAGCAACCCCCCCCTCCGACTCCCCCCCCAAGCACCGCAAACCCAAAACTCGTTCCAGGCCTGCAACCAGATTAGCATATTAATGAGGCTGTAATTTCCCCGGAATTGTCTGCACGTCTATGCCCGCTCACAGCACACTGGCCCAGGAGTTTGCTATGCAAATAAACTGGTTTTACAGGCTGTGGCTTAATTAACTCATCAAGTTCATCTTCCTAACAAAAAAGGCAGACTAACTGCGGATTAATGGACCTGTGTTTGCTCTTCTTTCTCTCCCCCCTCTCACCCACTCCCTCCCGGAGGCACTGCCTCCCTCCAGACCCTTCCGTGCCCGGCCACTCCAGCCTCAGTGCTGGGGAGATCCTCTAGCCTCGCAAAGAGATAAATCCTGGGAAAAGAGATGGGGGGGGAAGGAATCTTAATACCGTTTCCAGCAGAGTCGGGGAGGTTTCCTCATCGACTTCAAGGGGAATAAGATGGATCAGGCCTCGAGGATGGTAATTACGCCTTCAGTCGAAGCTGGCAGGTGACCACTTATGAGAAGGAGGTGGCACATCGTGACACTGTCTCTTTAAAATGGTTGTCTCTCTGCGGATCAGGGGTCGGGGATTTTGGGGAGGGGGATTAAGGTACCGTTTGTAGGGGAGCTCTGGGAATCCTGCTCCTTCCCTTACGGTGCAGGGTCAGAGCAGGTGAGAGGGATGCTCACCCTCCTGGGTTAATTAGAAAGGCCCTTCTTGCCTGCATCCCATGCTCAGCAACGTGATGCCTTTTGAAAACGACTCCCCCAAAAAAAGTAAGGATAAGGATTTTCAGAGTCACTGAGGGAAAGTTCACCTGGCCAAAAGTCTGTATTCAGACTGGACCGGAGCTGACTTTGAACACTGACATCATTATGAGTTTATCTCCCTTTCACTTCCTTACTTTTCTGTTCCCTTCTTCCTTCCCTGGGAAGAGGGAAGCAGTTTCCTCTGGCACCTGGATGGGGTACAGATGTCCCCCCATGCTCCACACGTGGGCTGGGGGTCGGAAGCATGAGGAGCTGGCTGGGAGCTCTCAGCCCCCAGGCTGTGTGTGAAGTGACTCCACTTGGAGATGAAGTGTCTGAGCGTATCTTTTTCTTTTTAATTCCAGCTGTATTGTTAGTTAATTGTAGTTTGACCTCCAGGGAGGTTTTCCATGGCTCAGAAGGTGGCCTGGGATACCGAATTCAGAGCCTAGGGTGGGAATGGTTTCTTTGGCATTCATAGCATGAATTGTGCCAGCCTGATGCACAGAGCCCTGAGGACTGGAGAGCCCAGAGAGACAAAAAGGCAGGGGGAAACTGAGGAACAGTTAAGTATCTGAAGGGAGGGTGCCAAGAGGATGGAGCCAGGCTCTTCTTGGCAGTGCCAAGACATAGGAGAAGAGGCAACAGGCAGAAACTGGTGCCTGGGAAGTTCCACCTGAACATGAGGAAGAATTTCTTTCCTGTGTGAATGACTCTGCACTGGACCAGATTGCCCACAGAGGGTGTGGAGTCTTCCTCACTGGGGATTTTCCAGAACCATCTGGACACAATCTTGTGCCTGCTTTGGCAGAGAGGCTGGACCAGATGACCCACTGTGGTCCCTTCCAACCTGACCCATCCTGTGATTCTGTTGTGACCCCAAAGCCACCCAGCTTGAGCCCTTGGCTTCCAACTATACTGGGCACAGCAGATCTGCTGCCCATCACCACCACAGAGCTCTCACAGCTCTGGGATCTGCCCCTGCAATCACCCCTGACTTTGCCATTGGAGAGGGGAAGGGGCTGGTTCCCCAGCCAGCTGAGCTACCAAAGGCCTCCCAGCTGCTCCATGTGCTCAGCTCTGCAACATCTCCTCAGGAAGCCTCGGCAGAGGTCCACACCTCCCTTCAAAGAAAGTTTAGGAGCATTCAAATCACACTGAGCTGAAGACCACCCCTCTTCCAGCCACAGCTGCCTTGGAATGGACTGAAGTTAAAGCTTGTTTGCTAAAGTTGGTTTAGACTGGGCAAAGTCCTTGAAAAATCCAACTGTACTCAGAAGCTTCCCTGCATTCACAGGGAAATGGACTGGCTGACCTAAAAGGTCTTTTCCATCTCTTATTTCTGTGGTTGTGTGATTCATCCCTCTTCTTTGAAAGTGTTTCCTACAAGAAACATCTAGTAGAAGGGGAAAAAAAGTGATACTAAATAATCTTTTCTCATTTCCTCTCCTCATTGTCAGAGAATATGAGAGGTGAGGGATATGTCTGCTGTGACATTAACCGAGCAATGGAACAGAAAAGGCAAACCAGGATTCAGCTTAGCAGCCAAGAATGAAGCTATTCATGCAAGGTGGGGTAGCAGGAGATGTTCTGGGGACGTCCTTTCCGGGAACACGGTTGTTCCTCACTTTCTCAGATCATGAGAAAACACTGAGCTGGAGAACAACAAACATCTCACAGCAAGAGAGGAGTGGCCACATCCCAACTGAGGAGAGGACCTCCCTCAGAGTGCTGCTCCCAGGAGGCAAATGCAGCAGTTTCCTGGGATGCTCTTGGGAATCAGCAAAGCCAGCTGTGGGTTCAACATTCTTAACATTCTTCAGGAACTTCTCTCCCATGAGCTTGCCCAGTTTCCTCTTAATTCATTCAGCTCCTGCCGTGAGGGGTTCCAGAGATAACCCATTGCAAGAAGCACAGTTTGCCATAAATCTTGCTTCTCCAACCTTCACCTGAAGGCATGAAGTGGGGTTCGGTTTCATGTTGGTCCCCCACTAGATGTTTCAGGCAGGAAATGGTGTCCAAGGCATCACATAATCTCAGAAAGGAGAGAAAAAAGTCCTGAGGTCAGGTAAGACATTCCCCTGGGAATGTAGAGGGGCATCTTTCCACCCTGAAGCAGCCCTGAAGAGAGGGACTGGGAGTTACCCCAAACAAGGGCTCAGGAAAGGTCTCTTAGCTTGTAGCCACCAGGACACTCCTCAGCTTCCCATCCCCACTCTCTATCCCAGTCCCTGGAGTGCTCCCCCAGTCCTGTACAACCCCAGGGAACTTGTCCCATCCCACTAAGATGTGTCCACCCCTGTATCCCTCTCCTCTCTGGATTTCTGACACCCCAGTGATGAGGTTTTTCTCCTCTCAGTGGCTCTCAGGTGACTTTGGCTCGTAGCATTGCATCACCTCAAGCCTTCTCATGAGCCACAAACTGAAGATCACCAAATTATTCTTTTTTTTTTTTCATGTTGGATAACGCCTTTCAAACCATCCCATCTGCTAATCCCTGGTTTCCCGCATGCTCAGAGGCAAACATGGTGTGATATTCTAGGAAACAACCCCTTTCAACTGGTTTCTGCTTTAAAATTTGAGCGTGGGGTTGGGCACATTGTCACATCAGGTGATTTCCAGGCAGACCGGGGAGCCACCGTGTTTTGGAGGGAGCTGGTGCAGACAGGCTGGGACCCAACTCACAGTCACTACTCTGATGGCATCAGGATGGGAAGGCAACAGGAGACAGAGCTGCTGCCCCCAGAATGAGAGGGAAGTTGGGGAGGGACCAAAGGGACAAACCCCCATAGGAAGACAAACTCAGCATCTGATCCCGGTTCACTTATCAGTGAGGTTTTGTCAGGGATTTGGAGATCAGAGGTGGTTTGAATGATAATCACCCATCTTCAGCTGTTGTCCAGGAGATGTTTATTTGAAGAATTGTTGTGCCCATAATATAGGGCTTTCAGCTCTTTTTGTTCCATTGATTGAGTAGATTTTCATTCTCTATTTTCTTTCGTTTTCAGGAAGCAAGAGAAGCACTAAAAACCTGAAGTCCTACAGCATCACCTCTTTCTGCAAAATGCGTTTATACAGATTTTTTTTTTTTTTTTTTAAATAAAGACCAAAACTTAAGTGCTTACAGCCAGGAAATCACCCCAAATTTGAACATTTGCCAGATACTGTTTCCACCTATAAGAATTATCAACTCTTTTCCAGACAACATTCCAGGACACTGGCTTTTTTTTTCTTTTCTTTTCTCCAATGTAGCTGCTACTTCCACAAAAGGGGGAAAACATTTTTTTTTTCTGACACAGGAGAAGTGGGAGAGGAGGGAACCTGAGAGGTGGAAAGCTGGATCTACACAAGCGGAGCTCTGAATTTAAAATTTTCCCCTTTCGGGATTAAGGAGGAGAGTGATAAAACAAGGGAACAAATTTACAGAGGGAGACATCGACTCTTTCATCACGAGCAGTCCCTCAGCTGGCAGGGGAGGCTCCTGCTTGCCCGCAAGTCGAGGGGCAGGATGCAGAAATTACAGGGCGAGTCTCTGCGGCTCACACTCCGTGGGAGGTCAGACTACGCGCTCGTCGGGGTCCCTTCTGGCCCTAAAATCTATGAATCTATTGATGCTCTGAGGCTTAAAAAGCAGCAGCTGCTCCTATGCAGCACCTAGTTCTCATAAGCATTTGGAATAATGGATCCATATTGTGCCAATGCATACTAATGTTAATATACATTTGCGGCACACAATGTGATGGCTTTGGAGACACCCAGGTGTCAGATGGAATCAGTGTCAGTGACACACCGTACCAGGACTTCGAGGCAGGTCCCTGTTGGCTTCTCCAGGGGGAAGCTTTCGCTCCTTTGAAATTATTGTGTTTATCCCTTATGTTTACGGAGGGGAAAAAAAAAATTATAATGAACGAATCGCGTCAGGCTTTCCTCAGGACTGCTGTCCACAGTTTGTAGCCAGCCAAAGTCTGTTTTTCACAGGGTTAGAGATGTGGATGTGAGGGAAAACAAAGAGGGATGCTGCATGAGGGATGCCCAAGGAGTTCAGAGATGCAGCCTCCTACTCTCCCTGCTGATTCCCTCTCATGCACCAGTGCAAAGAAATTAGGAGCCGGGGCCAGGGGCTGCTCCCAGCTCTGTCCCCGCTGAAGTCCGGAGAAGTAGCACAAAGCATTTGCGAGCCAAAGACCTGAGCCTGCCTCTGCTGGATTTAATCCCCCCGGCTTTCAAGTGCAGAATCAGGTTCAGATTCTGCAAAGGGAAAATGGCCTCTTTAATTGCTGCCTTGGGTTGGGATTGTGGGGCACAGAACACGCTCACACCTCCAGCCCTGCTCCCTCGGCACCCACAAGCCGTGTAGGGGGGTGTGCAAGGACTGCATGAGCAGGGTGGGGGTGTCAGGGGAAGGTTTGCACCCCAGATTTGTCCTGTATAATTCGTGAGGGTGTGGAAATGTGTGCAATACCTTCACATTTATACAGACACAGAGAAACACCTTATTTTTTCACAAAACAAACAAGCCTGCACCAACCTCACCGAAATTCCCTGCCCAAATTCCCTTGTCACACTTACACGAGCCCACATGGGAAGCTGCCCAGAACATCATTTCTTTACAGGAACACAGTACAGTAGCAGACCACGCAGCAAGTCCTCAACTGCTTGGATGCTCATTATTCCCATAGGTAACTGCCCAGTCAGTCCCAGGGCTGGGAACAAGGGGACTTTGTCACCACCCAGGCACTGCAAGGGTTAAGGCCACCCCTGTGTCAGGACTCACCTAAAGCAAGGCCTGGATGGATGGAGGTCTCCTTGGAAGCACCTCAGTCCTGCAGAGCATCGTCAGGGCTCCATCCCACACACCAGCTGAGCTTGAGGGGCCCTTCCAGGCTGGCCCTTGGCCATCCCCACCTCCCCCTGCAAGGAGTTGCTTCCAATGGAAAAGCTAAACCTAAATTCCCCCACACTGGTTATTTTTCCTGCTCCAAAAGGGAAAAAAAAAAAAAAAAGAATCACGAGAAGAAAAGAAAAAAAATGAAAGAAACCAACAGCTTCCCAAATCCCCAAAGACTCTGCTCCCCTTTGGCCCTCCACAGTACCCTGCTGCCAGTCTTCTCTTCTGGCCTCTGGGCGCCCCGGAAAGCCCAAAATACCCAGGTGCCAATGGGAACCGCCTTTGTTGGAGCAGGTGGGGCTGCTTTTGTGGCCCTGATGATGGTTAGGAGAGGCAGGTGTGCATTTCTAGTGAGGTCAACAGAAGGAAATGGGGATGGAGGAGAGAGAAAGCAAGGTGGCCGTGTGCCCAGGTGACAGTGACAGTCCAAGCATTGTCACAAGAACTGCACATTAGGCAGCTGATGAGGTTAGAGAGGTCCCATTCTGTCTTCCCATTCCCTGAGGCAATGGAGGTTTTATCACATCCCTGCTCAGCACGAGGTGCTTCTGCCCCGGCTTCTCACCCAGGTTGTGAAACGGGTGTTGGAGCGGTCTAGGCAAAACTCTCAGCCCCACTCCCGGCCCCGAGGCAACCCCAGGAAGGGCTCTCTCCTCTGGCCTGCACAGAGAGAAAAATCTCATCCCCTTGAATAAAAAGATGGGGTTGAGGGACGGTGTCGGCTCCCACAGAGCCTGGGTACGTCAGAGAAGGCAGGGCCACCGAGATGGGTGTTGCAGGGGGAATGTGCGTGTGCGAGGGCTGGTTTTGAGTGTGTGCATGAAACGTGTCACAGGGGTGTGCTTCCCAGCCGTGGGGGTGTGGGGGATGAGGATTTGGGGTGTGCAGGGGGAGCGTGTGTGTGCGGCAGGGTCCGTGCACGCGCGTGGACGCGCCTGAAGGAACACAGGGAATGTGCAGGTTGGGTGGTGAGCGCAGGGAAGGGAGATACGTGTGTGCAGCAGAGGATGAGGCAGACAAAGAGCTGTGCAGGCAGGCAGGGGGA
>NW_021940671.1:2166984-2168052 GCF_001715985.3 Manacus vitellinus | reverse complement strand
CCTGTCCCCGCTCTCGCGCTGCCCTCGGGTCTCCTCCCGAAATCCGCGCAGGCTGCGGCAAGAGAGGCCCCCGCATATCCCCACACAGTCCCGCGGCTTCCAAATGCCCCAGAAGAGCCCAGGGACTCCCGCAAACTTGGGCAGAGCCCGACGGGAGCGCGGCCGCGATCGGTCGCGAATCCGGTCCCTTCTCCTCCTCTTTCCCGTGCCTTCGCCTTTCTTGCCCGTTTCTCCCCTTTTTAGCTCGCCGCAGTTTTAATTTTCTTTCTTCTCTCTTCCCTGGATTTTTTCCTTCTGTCTTTGTTTTATTTCTTTTCCCTCCTCTTCCTTGCTCGCTCGGTCTGGAGCTTTTCCCTCGCGCTTCCTTTTTGGTTTAAATTCTTTTCCGTTCTCTCCGTTCTTTTTATTTCTTTCCTCAGTTTAATTTCCCTCTTTCCTTCTTTTTTCTTCATTTTTCCTCGACTTATTTCTTCCCTTATTTATTTGTATTTCATTTTTCTTTCGTTCATTTATTCCTTTTTTCCTTCTTTTCATTTCTTTTATTTCCCCTTCCTCTTCTGTTGTTTTTCCTTCCATTTCATCTTATTTCCTTCCTTTTCATTTTAGTTTCCGTTGATTTGTTTTTCTTCAATCTCCCTTTCTCTTTTACTTCCTTTCCCCTTCTCTATATGTTTTTCCGCACCCATTTTCTCTTTTTCCTTCTGTGATTTTTTTGTGGGTTTTCTCTCTTTATTTCCCTTTTCCTTCTCTTTTTTTCCCCCCGAATCTCTTCTCTCTGTGTATTTTCTTAATTCGATTCTCGCTCTTTTCACAAACGCCCACGGGCACGTACAAAACGTCCTCCACTTCCCGGCGATACCCTTGTGCCGTGGTGGGTTCGTTAAGATTTTTGGGGTGGATTTTTTTTGCCGGTACCGGGAGGTTTTTCCCGGCTCCGTGATGCTCCGCGGCCGCGAAATGCTCCGGGCCGGAGCGAGGAAGAAGAAAAAAAAAAAAATGTATATTTTTATATACAAAATTTTAGATTTTAGCCGGAGAAAAAGACGGAGAAGGGGAATGGAGGTCCGG
>NW_021940671.1:2160472-2162137 GCF_001715985.3 Manacus vitellinus | reverse complement strand
CACAGTGCACAGGGCTGGATCTGGCAGCGCTTGCCTGGAGCTCTGCGTGATGTTGGGGGGTTGTTGCTTTAGGGGTATCGGGGGGGCAGAGGCGATCTGCACCCCCTACTGCTCTCCAGCACCTCCCAACTCCTCTCCTGGAAAGCAGCTGAGCTGGATGGGCCGGGGAGGGCAGAGAAGAGGGGGGTCAGCCTCTCCCCTAAGTCATCCGCCCCCCTCCTTTCCTCTCTGGGTCTCCTTTACAGTGTCCTCATGTACAGACAGGAGTTTGTCCCCGGATCTCCAGGACCCCATGCAGGACGACACCAAGGAGACGGACAACTCGACCTCCTCGGACAAGGAGACCACCAACAACGAGAACGAGGAGCAGAACTCGGGCACCAAGCGGAGGGGGCCCCGCACCACCATTAAAGCCAAGCAGCTGGAGACCCTCAAAGCTGCCTTCGCCGCCACCCCCAAACCCACCCGCCACATCCGAGAGCAGCTGGCCCAGGAGACCGGCCTCAACATGAGAGTCATCCAGGTAGGAGAGCCCCGGGCTGCCGGGAGGGAGGAGAAGGGGTTCTGGTAGGAGCC
The DNA here is from genome assembly GCF_001715985.3 of Manacus vitellinus. Taxonomy (NCBI): domain Eukaryota; kingdom Metazoa; phylum Chordata; class Aves; order Passeriformes; family Pipridae; genus Manacus; species Manacus vitellinus. Next base: position 2,161,561 of record NW_021940671.1, on the reverse strand, counting down.
CAGATAGTTCAAGGCTGTGACAGTTTCCCCCAGGTGCTGGAAAAGGGTTGGGACACCGAGATTGTTCCCTCAGGGAATGGGGACAAGGGAACGCCATCTGTCCCTTGCGAGTGTCACCCCAGGCCCAGCCCTGCTCCCACTCCCGTTGTCCCGTGGGTGAGCGGGGATCCCCCACCCTGTGCTTTAATACACCCACCCCATGGGAAGGGATGAAAACCATTCCCAAAACGTCAGCCTGCGTGGCTTCCCGTGGGGCCGAGCAGGATCTCCAGCGCGCCAGGAGCTGGATGCTCCAGCCTTGTGGAAGCAAGGAGCATCTATTGCTCTCTGCAGGCAGCCGGCACTTTCTTACCGCACTGCCCCTGTGAAGAAAATCCCTGCGGAAATGTAGGGATTAATGGGCTTTAATAGAGGCATTAATAGGGGAGGACTCTCCGGCTTTGCCGGTAGTGGAGCTGCGATTCCCGGCTCCCGGCAGAGGGGAGCAGAAGTCCCGCAGGAGTGTGATGTGCTCGCTCTCCCGAGCTGCCCCGTCCCTGGGGGAGTGGGACAATAATCCAGACACCCCACCAGGCTGCTGAGGCGTGCGGTTCGGATTAGGCGATGTCCGTGGAGAGGCGGCCGCATCTCCCCTTTTCCCTTCCATTTCCATCCTCACTGCCGGCTGTTCTGACTCCCTGTCTGCTGCCGCAGGTGCTTATCTCCCCGCTTCCCGCTTTCCGCCTGCTTCTGCCGCCATCCACAGTCCTACACCCTTTCTCCTTCCCACTTTTCCTCCCTTATTCCCCGTATCCATAGGGGAAATTTCTCCTTCCTGTATTTTCCGGCTGGCCTCTCCTTTGCAGGGACAGATAGGCTGAGGATGTGCATGTGGGGATGCAGCTGGGGGCGAGAGGGGCAGGATTGTAATAAACCTTGTTATTTGGGGGGTGCGGGGTCCTCATGCACATTTTGGGGTATAAGCAGCAGGAAGAGTGGGGGCTCAGCGTCATTAAAAAAACCACCCAAAATGTTAAAAACCCAGGGTGGGTGCAAGATTGCCAACACTTCCCCTGACCAGATTTGGGGGGGAGGTGGGATGGGGATGGG
>NW_021940671.1:2140321-2158607 GCF_001715985.3 Manacus vitellinus | reverse complement strand
CCCCAATACTTGGGGGGGGGAACAATGAATGGTGCCCAGCCCTGAAGACCCCCGCCGGTGTCGGGACCACCTCTTGGACCAAAGCTGAACTCGCCTGGACACAGGTCCCACCGCCCCGGTGGCACCAGGGGAGGAGGGGCTGGGGCAGGGCTTCCCCCTGCTAATTAGCATCCTTTTTAATTATCCCCTGCCACGTCGTGGGAGGGGGGGAATGGGGAACAGCAGGAATAACCCCCGCGGCCCCTCTCCCTGCCCTTATTTTTATTGTTCCCATTTTATCCCCGAGGAGAAGGTGGGTTTGGACACGGTTTTTGGTGATGGGGAGAAGGGGGGTCGTGGGGGGGGGGGCCAGGCCCAGGGCTGCCCCAGTGACTGGCTGAGATTGGGCTCCCACGTGGTGGAAAAGACACCAGAAAGAGGCAGAAACAGGAAAAACACAACAACAAAAAACCAATAAACCCCAGAACTAACTCAACCACAACAGCAGAAATTACACCTGAGCCTCGATGCCGAGTCCCACCCCAACAATTCCCAGAGGCTCCGACAATTTAAGGATGTATTATAGTTTTTGCTTCTAGTTTCTTTATTTTGTATAAAGGAGAAACAAATAAAGTATGTTTTTGTGTTTACTGATTATTTATTGTACTTTAGTCATCGGAGGCTCCGAATTTTTCTATTTTGAAGGCAGGGAGGGGGTGGCACCGGGGAGGGGGGTGAGAGGATAGAGAGGGGGCGATAAAAAAAGGAAGGAGAATGGAAAAGGAAAGGAAAAAAAGTTGTTTTCTGAAAGCGTCGTGGGTTTCCTGTCCCCGCTGCCTCTTGCAGAGGCTGTTAGTGTGAATGGCTCTTGTTGTTCAATGTGAATAAAAAACCTTTTAGTTACCTACTGTTCGGTCACCTGTCCCTTTCATTTTATTTTATTTTGTTTTATTTTTAAGACAAGACCACGAGCGCTGCTGGCAGGGCTGCCCTGCCCCACCATTGCCCCCCAGCCCTGTGTGGGGCCAGGGGGAGCAGCCCCCCATCACTCCCCTGGGTGTAACAGGCTCCGTGGCCCCTGTACAAGGTGATGCTGCTGCATCACCCCCATGGTACCCCAGTCCCCCCATTCCCCCACTCCTCCAGCTCTCTGGCACTGGGAGGGGGCACATTACCCAGCTCAGCACCTTCCCCCACAACAGACAGCCCAATGCACGATTCCTTTCTCCCCGCTGGCACGTGTTGTTTGAACCCCCCAAGGCCCATCCAGGCAACCCAGGGGCACCCACAGCCCTGCTGGCAGAGCATCCCCATGGAGCAGCCATGGGGGTCAGTAGGGCTGCTGCAGGGGGACACCAACAGGGGACATTCCCAAAGGGGAGGTCCATCGATGCCATCGGCAGCTTTTGCCCCATTTACCCTAAGGGGTACCGAGGGCATCAGGGGGTTCTCCTCCCCCAGCACCCCAGTTCACTCCCCTCCTCTCTCATGATTCCTGTCCCTCGATTTCTGAGGTACAAAAATAAAAAGTCCAAGGCAGGCTGCAGCTCTGAACCAATATTTAAAATGCAAAATCATGGCAGAGGTTTTCGCCCCCCCTTGTCTTGCAGTAAAACGATATAAACAGAATAAATTACCTTCCCTTGCTGGCTTACGAGAGTCCCTCTCTCCTGACCTGAATTTTAAGTCCTGGCTCGGTTGTAGCACGGAGCACTGATGATTTATGGAAAGCCAGCCACTTCTCTGCATATTTTCTCTGTTCAGCCAAGTGGTGGAATTTATCCTTCCTATACCATTACTGGCATTAATAACAGAGTGGCCAACAAGCCAGGCCGAGCCTCGAGGGACCCCTCAGCCGGGAGCTGGGACCATCACAAAAACACTGGTCTCCCACCAAGCAAGGCACCTTCTCCCCTTTTCACAGGTGGGGAAGCTGAGGCAGGAGCACAGCTGGCTGCTCCCCTCTGCTCCAACCCTTCCAGGCTGTCAGTGTTAGCAGGGAATGGTTTGTTTTTTTTTAAGGACAAGGCAATGTGTTGGTAAGTAACCCCATCCCAGCATCACTTTGAGGAGTATAAAATGCAACACAAGGTCATTCACTGAGTGAGCACTGGTTGCTGCAATTACTACTACTATTAATATTACCGTTATTATTATTATTATTAAAAAACTAAAGGCATAAGCCTGAGGGCTGTTTTCAATCTGCTGCAGCACCCCATCTCTGGGACTCAGGGAGGGACAGGCTGCAGGAGGGATTTTGGATGATGCTCCAAGCTGCCACATCCCAGGCAATGCAGGCTTAGTGCAGGAGGATGGGGCTCACCAGGAGCAGCCACCAAGAGCAGGGATGATCCCCTGGCTCAGAGGACCTTTACTGGTTGGGACTCACAGCTCAGAGCTGGGTGCAGGAGCCAACCCTGGGGTTGGGGTCCCCGTCACCCCAGCAGTCCCGGGAAGGCACCAGCGCTGTTAAACCCGGCCGGGGATCTCCGCCCATAAATCACCGTAACAAGCGCGGCCGCGCGCCTTGTTCTTGTCTGACCGCAGCCAGCACGGCAGGAACGGCAGAGGAGCGTAATAATTAATAATCATTAGAATAATAATGCATAAAGACAGTAGCAAAGCAATTAGTCAGAGAGGGAGCGCTTGCTAATCGAGGTGGGGAGTTCCAGCCCAAACAGCCCGGGGAGGAGCAGGGGAGGGACAGGAGGGGGATGGAGGGTTGGGGCGTGTAGGGGAGGATACCTGGCATGTCCCAGCGGAAGAGTGGGATGTGTGGACGCCAGTCCTGCTCTCAGTAGAGGAAGGACCCCGGGTCCAGCCCTGCCTCTAATGTGAGCCCCAGGCTCGTCTGCCCCGCGTGTCTCAGTTTCCCCATCCCTGCATGGACGCTGTGTGCTGGAGAGGGCTGTGGGAGGAGTCGAGCCCTTCTTGGCAGCCTGAAAGGCAGGAGAGAAAGAGGGGAGAGGATGGCTGTGTCCCCCATGAGAGTAGGAGCAGCCCCCTGCCCACGCCATGCCCACACTCACCTCCTGGCAGAGGTGCCCAATGCCCCGGATCTTGAAGGAGCCCGTGGGCTGGACGTTCTCCAGCTTCATGAAGACCTTGGTGCCCGCTGCCTTGGAGAGGGGTAGCTCTCTGAGATGGCTGAGATGATGTGGAAGGGCTTCTGGCCCCCACCAGGCTGGGCTGCCATGGCCCTGGTGATGGATGCTCTGCCAGGGAGAGGTGGTGGAGTCGTGAGTCCCTCTCCACAGCCCCGGTGCTGACCCCAGTCTTGGTGCAGGGCACAGGAGCCCCTTGGGAAGGAGAGGCCTGTCCCAAGTGCCCTTACCAACTCTGAGATGTAGGAGCACCTATGGGGTCTCCCTGTCAGAGCCCCAGGACAGGCTATGCCACCCCCTCTTCCATCCTCCTGGTCCCCACATCCCAGGTGTCTCCAGATGCCCCCTGCACGCCCTGTCCCCTAACCCAGCCAGACACAGTGCTGTCTGTCCTGCTAGAGACATGTGGCCCCAGCAGCCAAATCCCATCAGCCTTTGAATGCCCAGGAGACAAGATGTGGGTGCCCAGGAGATGGAGGAAGAGGAGAGGCAGCTCCCAAAATATTTTGAGGGTCCTTAAGGGTTTACATTTGCTGTTCTAAGGTCCCAGCAGATTTTAGGACTTTGCCCATTTGGTCCAGACCCTCAGTGTAGCCAGGGCAGCCTGCACACCCCAAATCCCCGCTCATTGCCTCCAAAGGAACCATCACACCCCTATGCCCACCCTGCCAAGCCCCCCACCCCAAAGCAGCCTGGAAACTGTCCAACCTGCACATCCCGAGGGGCTCAGCCCCTCCAGCTGAGTGAGCCCCCCCCGATGAGCCCCCTCAGCTGGCTATGCCAGCCATTCTGTGGAGGGTCAGGAAGAGTCTCTGTAGGGGTGACACCCCTACAAAGGTGCCCCTGGATCACCCCTTGGACAGGAGTTACTCCAAGGACCCAGCCAGAGCCTGGCCCAGACCTGAGGTCCAGCAGCCCCCAGGCAAAACAGGCAGAGATCCCCCTTTCCTCTGGGACCCCTTCTCATCTCCCAGCCCCAGTGACCACCCTCAGGGTGAGAGTCCTACCTTCTGTCCCCGGTGGGCGAGGAGGAGGAAGGTGGGATCTGGAGGAAGGTCCCAGCCCCGCAGGTTTCTCCGTCCCTCTGGCCAAGCTGGAACAGTCTGAAAGCAGAGGCTGAACGGGAATCCCAGCAGGGAGACACTGCACAGCAGCTGGCACAGGCACATCACAGCCAAATGGGGTGCACTGGGAACCTCCACACCCTCTTCAGCTCTGTCCCACTGCCAGGCAGACGGCAACAAAACAGAACCCAAAATATGTGGGTTTGGTTTCCTTGTTACCAAACAAGGAGCTAAAAGTTATGATTAATGCACTGGGTATCTGAATGCACGGGCTTGCTTATCAAGCCCATATCAGGCTGGAACTGGAGGGTTTAGTGCTGTGGCTGGAGATGAACATCTCCATATCAAACAGGACCAGGACTCTCAGTTAGGTAATTGAGGGCAAACAAGTCCATATGAGGAAATAATTAATATGCTAATAAACTCAGAGAAGTAATTAACATAGTCCGGCCTTCTTATAAGAAACAGGTTGAATATCTTTATAATGAAAATAAACCACTAATTCAAGGGTGTGACAGGAAGAGCTCTCTCTCACATGCCTGGCACTGAAAATAAAGTGCAAATAAAGCTTTCTAATACCAGAAAGAGTGTTTTAGTCCCGATTTTCGGTGACACTCTCACCCAAACTGCCTCAAAGCTCCCCTGAGAGCACCCTTGCTGGCAGGCACCGAGCGAGGCGAGAGCTCCAGGGCAGCCCTGCTCCTGGTGGAGCTCCTTTGGCTCCATCCCTGCCCCAAGGAAGGCAATGCCAGGCTGTCACCCCATCACTTCCCTTGGCCAGAGTGACACCACCGTGGCAACTGCGGTGATATTTAACAACTTTTTGGGTTTCCACTTCTAAGAAAATAAAGAAAGGAAGGCAAGCAGCGTTTCCAGCATGGCCTGTCCTTGGCACCAGTGTGCTTGTCCCTCCTTGCTGCTCCTTCACCTGGTGATGGAGATCTCCTATCTGCCAAAACTGAGGCACAGGGATCCCTCGAGCAGCTCCCCCTGCCACAGGAGCCCACACACCACAGGGACACCAGGGGACACAGGCTCTGCCACCCCCACCTTACCTGCAACCCCTCCCCACACAGTGGGCTATGGACACCCTGCCTTGTCCAGTGCACCCATCCCAGATTTTGGGATGCCAAACAGCACCCCAACAGCCCAGACCTGCTGCATCCCACCCCCCTGCAGACCCCACGGAGCCCCAGGGGCCCCCAGTCCGGCTGGGAACCTGGTACCTTCAAAGCCCTGCCGAGCCAGCACATTAATCCCCCACTAATGACCTCCTTATTCCTAACGAGGCACATCAAGGGACCTGCTGCCCAAGAGGATTTTGCACCGGGGCTTTTGGGGATGGGGGCACACAGGTGCCTGAGAGGGGAAGAAAAAAGGGATGAGGATGGTCTCCCACTCCTGCAGGGAGAGCACTGGCGCTGCCCCATTTCAGCAGCTCTGCCCCACACCGGTCCCCAGCCTGAGGCAGCAGCAGAGAACCCTCCACAGCCTGCACCCCAAAAGAGCCCGGCCTGGCTGGGCACACACCCTCCCACCCGCAGAGAAACAGGATCACCCTGTTAATGTGTGGGGGGGGGCAAGACCCCTGTGTGAGCCCAACCCTCAGAGCAGCCACCCCAGAGTCCGGCAGAGAGCAAAGCACCGCCACCAGCACAGAGCGCTTTATTTGTCACAGCCACGCCAGCTCACTGCCCTCCTCTCTGCCCCGGGGGCGAGCCCCAGGATCCCAGGACCTGCTTTTTTCTGGGAAGAGCCCCCCAAGTCAGGTGTCAGCACCCAGGGACAGGTGCTGGGACCGGCAGGGAAGGGGCACAGGGAGGGCTCAGCCCCCTGCGCGGCACACCCGGGACAGAGAGAGCCAGTGGAGGGAGGGTATCACAGAGCTGCGGTGCCCCCACACCCCTAAAGGGATCGCCCCGCAGGACAGACACCCACGGACGGACAGGATCAAAAAGGAGGGGAAGGTTGGGGCGGGGCCTTGATGTGACCACGCCTTTATAGGCGGAGCTTTGGCGTGATCGGCTTTGGGTAACGGGAGGTTTCTGTAGGGACGGGGCGATGTGTTGGTAAATAAATCCTTCCCGGCATCATTTTTGAGGAGTATAAAGTGGAACACAGTGTCATTCACTGGGTGAACATTATTATTATTATTATCATCATCATCATCATTATTGGTACTATTATTATCATTATTATTGATATTATTAACAGTAATATTAATGATGTTGTTAGTTATTATTGTTACTGTTAAAACAAGTTTTTTAAAAATATATTATTAAAACATTTTATTATTAAAATAATATTATTGAAGTATTGTCATTATTAAAATATCGGTGCTACTATTAAAATATTATTAAAATATTGTTGTAAAATGTTAACAAAATAATAATATCAAAACACTTTCAACAAAATAATATTATTAAAATATTATTGTCAAATTATTATCGTGTTACTATTATCATAATTATTACTATTACTATTATTATTATTTTCAATAATAATAATAGTGCTGGGGCACCACATCTCTGGGGCTCAGCACAGGACAGGCTGCAGGAAGGATCTTGGATCCTGCTCCAAGCTGCCACATCCCGGGGGGTTTGGGCCTTGGTGCAGGAGGATGGGGCTCACCAGGAGCAGCCACCAAGAGCAGGGATGATCCCCTGGCTCAGAGGACCTTTACTGGTTGGGACTCACAGCTCAGAGCTGGGTGCAAGAGCCAACCCTGGGGTTGGGGTCCCCAGTGCAGCCAGGGCTGAGGTACAACATCACAGCTGTCGGGGATCCCCATGGCAGAGAGGGTCCCCATTGGAGCCAGCCCCCCAGCAGTCCCAGGAAGGCACCAGCACTCGGGATTCCTGCCTGTCTCCAGCTGCAGGGTGACCACAGGTGACCCCCCACCATGCCACTCCCACCGGGGTGTCCTCCAGACAACCTGCACCTCCAAATCCCTGCCAGGGACATCCAAAGCCCAATCGCCCCAACCTGCCCCCAAAGCCCGAGTGCTCCCTCATCAAAGCAAGGAGAGGGAAAAGTTCCCTGTTGGGGTACTCGGGGGAGTCACCCCAAACCCCACAGTCACACCCTCATCACCACCAGCAATGACCTTTCAATGGGACTGCACTGAGGAAACACCACCGTGAGCTCCCAACTGCCCTGACCCCCCCAGAGCAGCACCAGTCCTGGGAATAATTTCCTTTTTTAAAAGCTGTTGGTCAAACATCAATGCTTTTATTTTTTTCCCCTGACCTTTTTGCCTTTTTTTTTTTGTTGTTGTTGTTGTCATTGGTTTTTTTTGGAAGGGGAAGGTCTGCAGAAGGTGGAAAGTAATCAGGTTTTGGACCTCGGATAAAAAATAGCTGGAGTAGGCTGGGCTGACTCCTTGTAATTAATAGTGTGCCTCGTAATAGGATTCTACAGCCTTCGGTGCTCCCTGGGAACACCTTTTTACATAGGATATTGCTCACGATGGAGCAGCAGAGTTTTGATTTATGGGGGTTTGGCCTCCAAGAAGCACCTGGGGGAGGTGGCCTGACTGGTGGGTGGTATGGGGGGGGCAAGGGGCCAAAGGCAAGGAGGGTGTTTCTGGTGGCCTGGCAGCCAGGGCAGGGGAAAGGGCTTTGTGGGGGGATGTCAGTGATCTGGGGGACAGAGCTGGTCCTGGGGCTGGGCCTCCTCTGCTCCAAAAGGGAGAAGGAAGAGGGTGAGAAAGGGTTTGGGGCACCCTGCCCAACATCACTGGGTGATGCTCAGGGTACAGGCTCAGTGGGGGAACCAGCTGAAGCTGGGGAAGCCCACAGGGAGCAAGACCCCACATTGCCCGGGGAGGGGAGGAAGGAAAGGGGAGAAATGTTGGGAGGACACAAAAAACCCAGGAGGTGCCATAGCAAAGAGTTAAAAGCAAACACAGCAGTACAGAGTGGGAATGGGGGAGAGCAGGAAAGAGTGGGGGAAAGGTAGGGGGTGGGAAAAAGAGTAGAAAAAAACAGAATCTTAGGGGGTCCAGGATGGAGTACACACACCCCCCCACATGTGTTGGAGCACCTTGGAACCTGCGGGTGTTAAACCTGGCCAGGGATCTCCGCCCATAAATCACCGTAACAAGCGCGGCCGCGCGCCTTGTTCTTGTCTGACCGCAGCCAGCACGGCAGGAACGGCAGAGGAGTGTAATAATTAATAATCATTAGAATAATAATGCATAAAGACGGTAGCAAAGCAATTAGTCAGAGAGGGAGCGCTTGCTAGTCGAGGTGGGGAGTTCCAGCCCAAACAGCCCGGGGAGGAGCAGGGGAGGGACAGGAGGGGGATGGAGGGTTGGGGCGTGTAGGGGAGGATACCTGGCATGTCCCAGCGGAAGAGTGGGATGTGTGGACGCCAGTCCCGCTCTCAGCAGAGGAAGGACCCCGGCTCCAGCCCTGCCTGCAATGTGAGCCCCAGGCTCGTCTGCCCCGCGTGCCTCGGTTTCCCCATCCCTGCATGGACGCTGTGTGCTGGAGAGGGCTGTGGGAGGAGTCGAGCCCTGCGTCCACCAGGCTTTATTTTGGTTATTTCGGAGGGAAAGCAAGCAGAGGGTGCCAGCCAGGCTCTGTCGCGTCCCCTGCCTCGGGGTGGGTGTCACTCCATCCCCAGCTGGCTCTTCAGGGCTCGCAGATGTGCCGTGTTGATGTTGCCGCCCCCGCAGACCACGACCACCACGGAGCCCAGCGGGGTCCGCAGCTTCCCCTCTCGCTGCAGCCGCTGCAGCCGCCCCGTGTAGAGCGTGGCCAGGGCGGCCCCGCACGCCGGCTGCACCAGCATCCTCTCGTCATCTGTGGGGACAAGACCACGGGGACATCCCGACACCTGCAGGGACTGCCTGCAGACACACGGTGCCCCCAGCACCCTGACTCCAGCAGCTCTCAAGATCTGGTGATGTCCCCATCACCCCTGTGATGCCCAGCTGGCCCCACTCACCCAGGAACTGCTCCACAGCCCTCACAGCCTCTGTGTCCTCCACCACCTGGGAGATGATCTGGCACTCCTGGGCACACTCCAGCGCCCGCGCTGCCACTGTCTTGGCTCCCAGGCACTTGGCCACACTGGGACATGAGGGGACAAGGTGGTCAGGGTGGTCTCAGGACTCCTCAGTGAGCTGGGCTGAGCCGTGCCTGCTCGTTGCACACGTGGCTGCTCACCTGGTGATCTCAGGCAGGGTGACCAGCCGGCCAGCTTTCAGTGCCTCGTGGAAGCTGTGGGTTCCGTGGGTCTCAGCAGCGATGATGGGGATGTCCTGCCAGCCCACCTGGTGCAGACCCTCCACGACACCAGCCAGCAGCCCCCCACCACCCACCGACAGCACGATGGCATCTGGTTTGGTCTCCAGAGAGTCCTTCAGCTCCCAGACCAGGCTGGTGTGACCCTGCCTGCAGGGCAAGGGGGGCAGGAGAATACAGCCTGGGGGCACCCCGAGCCAGCCCATACCCCAGGGATGGGAATTAGGGGTGGGAGCTGGGCCCTGGCAGCACTCACCACACCAAGGGGTCATCAAAGGGGTGGATGCTGACCCAGCCCTCCGTCTTCAACAGCTCCTGGGCTCTCTTGTTTGCATCATCAAACGCCTGGGGTGGAGGGCAGTGGGGGCTCAGAAGGGCTCCACACAGCCCTGTAGTGGGTTTCTGGGGCTGGGTTTTGGTAGTGGGGGTGGGAGGGGGGCTACAGTGTGGCTTTGTGGAAGCCTGCCAGAAGCTTCCCCTGTCTGGTGGAGCCAATGCCAGCCAGCTCCAGGATGGGCTTCCAGCCGCTGGCCAAGGCCGAGCCAATCTGGAGTGGCAGTGACACCTCTGGGATAATAACACATTCAAGAACGGAAAGTTATTGTGCAGATGAAGATTCCAGCCAGGGAAGAGCAGAGTGAACAACAATGTAAACAGCAAGGTCAGTGCAGAAGGAGGGGCAGGAGATTCTCCAGGTCCCGGAGCTGAGGCCCTGCAGCCCATGGTGCAGACCAGGGTGGGGTATCTGTGCCCCTGAAGCCCATGGAGGAGCATCGGGATACAGAGACCCCCCTGCAGCCCATGGAGGAGCCCCTGCTGGAGCAGGTGGATGCAGGAAGGAGGTTGTGACCCCGGGGGAGGCCCAGGATGGAGTGGGGTCCTGCCAGAGACCTGTGGCCCATGGAGAGGGAAGCCCAGGCTGGAGGAGGTTTTTCCCAGGTAGGATTTGTGGCCCCTGGGGGGACCCACATTGGTACAGCTCATTGGTGAAGGACTGCTCCCCATGGAGGAGTGACCCACGGGACAGCAGTTTGGGAAGAGCTGCTGCCCGAGGGGTGGACTCACGCCAGAGAGGTCCATCAAGGACTGTCTCCCGTGGGAGGGACCCCATGGGAGCAGGGGAAGGACTCCAACTCCTGTCCCTGACAGTAGCAGAAATAACAACTGACCATAATCCCCATTCCCTGTCTCCCTGCACTGCTGGTGGGGAGGAGGTAGAACTTGGAAGGAAGCAGGGGTGGGGGGAAGCTGTTTTTAAGATTATTTTACTGCTCACTCTTTTGCTCTGATCCTGTTGGTAGCAAATGTAATTAATATCCCCACTTTGAGCCTGTTTTGCCTGTGATGGTGATCTGTGAGTGACCTTTCCCAGCCCTTATCTCAAGTCCTGAACCCTTCATTGTTTTATTTTTCTCTCCTCTGTCCAGTTACAGAGAGAAGTGAGAGAGCAGCTTTAGTGGCTACCTGGTGTCCAGACAGGGTCAACCCACTACAAGCCCTCACACCGCAGGGATGTGTCCCTTGTCACCACGGGCGGGGGTCCCAAGGGTGACCCTGCTGCCGTGCCAGGGTGCAGGAGATGCAGGAGAGGGACATTTTGGGATGGGATGTCAAGCACATCCCCAGCACCACTGAGCAGGCTGAGGTCAGGCTCAGCCCCCTCTGGTCCCCCCCAGGCCCCAGTTTTTACCTTGCCATAGACCTCCACGGTCGCCCCCAGCTCCTCCAGCTTGCGCTTGGGGATGGGGCCGCTGGTGCTGGGGATCACCACGGTGATGGGCAGCCCCAGCTTCTTGGCTGCATATGCTGCTGCCATACCAGCATTCCCCCCTGTGGGAAGCAGTGGCTCAGGCAGGGCTTGGCCCCCCATACATCCCCAGATTCCTCAGGGAATCAGCTCGGGATGGAGTTACCTGAGGAGCAGACGAAGTGGCGGCAGCCCTTCTTGGCAGCCTGAAAGGTGGGAGAAAAAGAGGGAAGGGATTGCCTGTGTCCACCTGCCATGTCCCTCATGGGGGCAGGAACAGTTCCCTACCCATGCCATGCCCACACTCACCTCCTGGCAGAGGTGCCCGATGCCCCGGATCTTGAAGGAGCCCGTGGGCTGGACATTCTCCAGCTTCATGAAGACCTTGGTGCCCGCTGCCTTGGAGAGGGGCAGGCTCTCCAGGATGGGTGAGACGACGTGGAAGGGCTTCTGGCCCCCACCAGGCTGGGCTGCCATGGCCCTGGTGATGGATGCTCTGCCAGGGAGAGGTGGTGGAGTCACCAGATCCTCCCCATCGGTCCACCCCACAGCCTCGATGCCCACCCCAGGCTCGGTGTGGGGCACAGGAGCCCCTCAGGAGGGAAAGGGCTGTCCTCAGTGTTTCCTGCCAGCTCCAGGATGTAGGAGCACCTATGGGGTCTCCCTATCGGAGCCCCAGGTCAGGCTGTGCCATCCCCTCCTCCATCCTCCTGGACCCCATTTCCCGGTGTCCGCAGATGCCCCCTGCACATCCTGTCCCATAACCCAGCCAGGGTCGCCGCAGGGTGGGGGTTACCTGGTGTCCCCTGGGGCCTCGCTGCGTGTCCCCAGCTGCTCACCCGCCGCCGAGTCTGGGGGACAGAAGAGGGAGAGGTGACGTCGGAGGGGCCGTGCCGGTCCCTGTGCTCAGCAGCGCAAGGGGCGGCGGTCAGACATTGCCCCGGCCCTTCTGTTTGCTCAGCACTGTGGGAGTTTTACAGCCGCGACGCTGGACCGATGCCGAAGGCGCCTGGCCATGGCTGGGCACGCTGCCGGGTGTCCTGGCCAGGACAGGCACGTGTGGTCCTGCCAGCCAGATCCCTCTGAATGCTCGGGAGATGGGATGTGGGCACCCAGGAGATGGGGAAGGGGAGAAGCAGCTCCCAAATGATTTTGGGGGTTGTTAAGGGCTGTTCTCAGGTCCAATCAGAAACATGTCCCAGCAGATTTTAGGACTTTGCCCATTTGACCCAGGGCAGCCTGCATACCCCAAACCCCCACATAAGATACCACTTATTGCCTCCACATGAGCCATCACACCCTGCCAAGCCCCACACCCCACAGCAGCCCCAGAATCCTGTCTAAGCTGCACATCCCAGGGAGGCTCAGTCCCTCCACCTGTATGAGCCCCCCAAGATGAGACCACCATGCCAGGCACCCAGCAGAGGGTCAGGAGGGGTCTGGGTCAGGGGGACCCCCCTACAAAGGTGCCCCCTGATCACCCCTTGGAGAGGGCCAAGCTGGAACAGTCTGAAAGCAGAGATTGCACGGGAATCCCAACAGGGAGACACTGCACAGCAGCTGGCACATGCACATCACAGCCAAATGGGATGCACTGGGAATATCCCCACCCTCTTCAGTTCTGACCCACTGCAGGCAGACAGCAATAAAACAGACACAGAATATCTGATTTTGGTCCCCTTGTTACCCAGTGAGTAGCTAAAAGTTGATACAGTTAATGCACTGGGTATCTGAATGCACGGGCTTGCTTATCAAACCCATATCAGGCTGGAACCAGAGGTCTTAGTGCTGTGACTGGAGATGAACATCTCCATATCAAACAGGGCCGGGACTCTCAGTTAGGCGACTGAAGGTGAACAACTCCATATAAGGAAATAATTAATAAGCTAATAATCTCTGGGAAATAATTGACATAGTCCAGCCTTTATATGAGAAACAGGTTGACTATCTCTATAGTGTAAATAAACCACTAATTCAAAGTCGTGGTGTGTGTGACAGGAAGAGATGTCCCTCGCACACCTGGCACCAAAAATAAAGTGCAAATAAAGCTTTCTAATACTACAAAGAGTGTTTTAGTCCCGATTTTCAGTGACACCCTGACCCAAACTGTGCTGCAAATGCCCCTGGGAGCATTCTTGCTAACAGGCAGTGAGAGCTGCAGGGCAGCCCTGCTCCTGATGGGATGGGAGAGGGCTGGGTCCTTGGTGGCAGGAACTGAGGAAGGGGTGTAAGGAGCTCCCAGGAGCTCCCAGGGAAGAGGCTGGGGACCCCCTTGGTGAGACCACCATGTGTAAGCTCAGCCCTGGGGTGCTTCAGGGTCCTTTTCCACACTACAAATACTTCCTCCTCTCCCCTTTGCCGCCTTTTGACTCTATCCCTGCCCCAAGGAAGGCAATGCCAGGCTGTCACCCCATCACTTCCCTTGGCCAGAGTCCCTGGGTGACAGCACCATGGCAGCTGAGGTGATATTTAACAACTTCTTGGGTTTCTACTTCAAAAAAAAAAACCAAAACACAAAAACGGAGGGGAAGCAGCAACCCAGCCACTGTTGCAATTCCAGCATGCCCTGTGCTTGGCAGCAGTGTGCTTGTCCCTCCTTGCTGCTCCTTCACCTGGTGATAAAGATCTCCTATCTGCCAAAACTGAGGCACAGGGATCCCTCGAGCAGCTCCCCCTGCCACAGGAGCCCACACACCACAGGGACACCAGGGGACACAGGCTCTGCCACCCCCACCTTACCTGCAACCCCTCCCCACACAGTGGGCTATGGACACCCTGCCTTGTCCAGTGCACCCATCCCAGATTTTGGGATGCCAAACAGCACCCCAACAGCCCAGACCTGCTGCATCCCACCCCCCTGCAGACCCCACGGAGCCCCAGGGGCCCCCAGTCCCACTGGGAACCTGGCACCTTCAAAGCCCTGCCGAGCCAGCACATTAATCCCCCACTAATGACCTCCTTATTCCTAATGAGGCACATCAAGGGACCTGCTGCCCAAGAGGATTTTGCACCGGGGCTTTTGGGGATGGGGGCACACAGGTGCCTGAGAAGGGAAGAAAACAGGGATGAGGATGGTCTCCCACTCCTGCAGGGAGAGCACTGGCGCTGCCCCATTTCAGCAGCTCTGCCCCACACCGGTCCCCAGCCTGAGGCAGCAGCAGAGAACCCTCCACAGCCTGCACCCCAAAAGAGCCCGGCCTGGCTGGGCACACACCCTCCCACCCGCAGAGAAACAGGATCACCCTGTTAATGTGGGGGGGGACAAGACCCCTGTGTGAGCCCAACCCTCAGAGCAGCCACCCCAGAGTCCGGCAGAGAGCAAAGCACCGCCACCACCACAGAGCGCTTTATTTGTCACAGCCACGCCAGCTCACTGCCCTCCTCCCTGGCCCGGGGGCGAGCCCCAGGATCCCAGGACCTGCTTTTTTCTGGGAAGAGCCCCCCAAGTCAGGTGTCAGCACCCAGGGACAGATCCCAGGCCTGGAGAGCCCCGTGGCGGGGAGGGAGAATGGGGGGCTCAGCCCCCTGCACAGCACACCCGGGACCTGAGAGGCAGAGAGAGCCAGGGGAGGGCAGTGTATCACAGAGCTGCGGTGCCCCCACACCCAGCTGACCCCTAAAGGGATCCCTCCACAGGACAGACACCCACTGATGGACGGACAGGATCAGCCCACGGGTGCCTGTTCAGTCCCAGTGGACCTTGACCGGGGGGAACGTCCAGAGGTCGGGGTGGCCCATGTGGAGCAGGGAGCTGCAGGGGGACGTGCTCCAGCGGAACGGGGGCACATCATCCCACGTGGGGCCACTGGCAGCCACCAGCCCAAAGGAGGGGACCATGCCCGAGGAGGTGACCTGGAGCAGGGGAGACAAAACAAGGTGTGAATCAGCACAGTGGAATGGGTAGCACAGCCTGGGGGAGCTGCAGGGGAAAGTGCCCCCTGCAAGAGGATATCCCCCTAATGGGGCTGCCTGAATGCCCCACCTTCATGTCGGTGCCGCCGTGGCAGCGCTGGCGCAGGGCAGGGAAGGGGTAGGTGCCGTTGGGGGGGTTGAGGTCAGAGCGGGCAGAAATGGCGTTCTCGGCGTTCTGGGGGGGGTCACAGCCCCGGCACCGTGACAGAGGGTCCTGCAGGTAGTTGTTGGACCTGCCAGGAGAGGGGCCAGGAGTGAGTCACGGGGAAGACATAAATTTACAACGATGGGAAAATATCACACCCAAAGGTCGCAAAGCCCTGGGGGGTGTGGAACAGCCGGGTTTGGGGGGTCCCCAGCACAGACCTCATGAGGCGGATCATGGAGTCCAGGTCATGGACCAGCGTCTGGTTCCGGCGGAAGATTTGGGCCCGCGGGTTCTTGTCGTAGGTGAACCAGTCTCCATACTTCCTCACCAGCTCCAGGTTCCCGCTGGCATTGAAGATCTCCTCAAAGTACCTGGGGGGGGGACACCCAGAGAGTCAGCACTCAACAGAGGGGTGGGTGGCAAGGCCCAGCACTGCTGCCCCCCTTTACGGGGCAGCTGTGGATGGGATGGGGTGAATGGCACTCACGGTACGTTGTAGCTGGCCCAGTAGCCCTGCTGGTACAGCAGCTCTGTCAGATCAGCCTCCACCACCAGCCCCCTGCGCTGGGAGGAAGAGCATCGGTCAGAGCAGAGAGGAAAGATCCAGTGGGGATAAGGAGAGATGCCTTAGGATGGGCTGGGACACATGCTGGAGGTCCTTACCGTGTTCCACCCCAGCCAGGGGTGCTGGGCACCCATCACCTCTACACAGGCATCCCCAGAGCCTTTAGCCACATCTCCATTTCCCACTGCCCACCCAATGGGCTGGGGCAGACATGACCCCCAGGGCTTTCCCAAACCCACAGGGATGGGAGAGGAGATGCTTCCACTGTGGCTCAGCTCAGCACAGGAGCTGCTGCTCAGGGAGGAACGGGGTCACTCACGGGATCTGCTCCAGCACGGTCAGCACGCCCGGTGATGGGCTCGCTCCGCCTGGCGTGAAGGCGTTGTAGTCCACCACCATCCACTGGTTGTTGTAACTGGTACAGAGAACAGGAATTGCATCCCTCTGGCAGCCAGCCTCCTCCCAGGGACTCTCCATCCAGTCCCACCTCACCCTGGGGATAAATTCCTGTGCCCCATCCCACCCCACTCACGTGCCGCTGTTGAACCGCCGGAAGACAGTGGCCCACTCGGGCCCGCTGCGGGCCAGCCGGTTGGCCACGATGTTCCTCAGCCACTCCAGGACGCTGCCCCGCGGGTCCAGGTACTTCCACCGCGCTGGGTTGTTGTTCCCGATGGTGGTTTCCAGCGCTACCTGCGGGGAGGGCAGTGAGGGGCAGGGCAGCGGGGCCGGGGAGGGGTCCCCGAGCGCCACAGCCACTCACCAGCCCACTGCTGAGGATGTAGAAATCATCCGCCGAGAAGATGGTGCCGGGGTAGGAGGAAAACACCTGGATGCTCCCGGGGATCTGAGACTTGCCTGGAGGGGGGATGCAGAGGCAGGGGGGCATCAGAAGGGGGGTGTGAGGCGCAGCCCCCCCAGCCCAGCCCACGCACCGCCGGCCGAGGCGCGGAAGGGCAGCGTGTACTTCTTGATGAGGCGCAGCATGGACTGGTAGGAGTTCCAGGTGTCGTGGGCCACCAGGAGATCCCGATTGCCCGGCAGCAGCTTCACTAGGGCAGAGCAGGAGCCTGAGCCCAGCACGCGCTGCAGGGAGGAGCGGTTCAGGGCAGACTCCAGGTCCTCCAGGTCACCCCCCAACTGCAGCAGCCTGAGGGGAAGCAAGATATATGAGGTACCAGGTGGGGGACATCCCAGCACACGAGCTGAGCTGGCTCAGAGCTCTCTGTCTGTCTGTCCGTCCAGGCTGGAGCCATTTATTCATCCCACACTAATGCAGGTACTTGTGCTGGGAGCACCTTGGCAGTCAGATCAGGGAGGGAAGGGTGAGCACAGCAGTGGGGAAACTGAGGCAGGAGCTGTGGGGGGACCCACTCCCCAGATCATGGTGTGGGGAGGAGGAGAAACTGCCTTGGCTCCATCCTGCCCCAGCAGCAGAGGACAAGCACCCACAGAACATGGATGAGGTGAACTGGGAGCAGAACTGGCTGTCCCTGGACATGCAGGAATTGTCCCCACAAGATGCCCCAGCCACACCTTGAGACAACCACCTCCCACTCTCCACCACCTCCAAGAAGGAGCTTACAGGAAGCCAAAGGGTGCCAGGGTGAACCTGCCCCGGGGGAAGTCCAGGCGCCTGTTGTAGCTGTCCTCCAGCCCCTTCAGCTGCAGCAGGGCCAGGCGCACCTGGGGACAGGGGACAGAGCTGGCACCCGGCTTCCCTGAGGAAGAGGGGTGAGAGATTTTGGGGGATGGGCTCCCCCATTCCCCCAGGGGACGCAGCAGATCCAGTGGGTCCCAGTGCTGTTGCAGAGGCAGGAAGAGGCACAGGGGGAAGTGTCACTGTCAGCAAAGTCATGACTCAGCACCTGTGCCCAAGGGTGGCCAAGTCACCCCCTGGGCACCCCAAAGGCACCACGTGAAGCTCCAGCACCGAGAAAGTCACGAGTCACTTCTTCTCGCCCCAGGGAGGAGGATCCATGTGGCCACATCCCTGTCATCCTGCCTGGAGCCCAGCCAGGACATCTCACTGCCCTGTCCCCGCCTCTGAATTGAAGCCCCAGCTATCCCAGGAGGATGCAGTGGGGTTCTCCTGGGGTGGGGGTACCCCATCCTCACCTGGTGCCAGTACTCGGGGTCCTGCCCCTTCCCCATCTGCTCCTCCATCCAGCCCAGGTTGGCCTCCAGGTAGTCCCGGAGCTTCTGGCAGTACTCGCTCTCGTACTTGAAGGGGCCGCAGTAGCCCACCATGGTGTTCATCCAGTGCATGTACATCAGCTGGGGGGCACAGCGTGGCGTCACCGGCGGGGGACAGCCAGGGAAAGAGGGAAGGGAAGGGGACATGTCCTCCAGGGCCCCATTTTTGGAGGGGTCACCCCTTACCTGCTCGGTGACAGCAGCCTCGGCGAGCCCGGCAGCGTAGGCCTGCAGGCTGTCATTGTACGAGGCGTTGGTGGTCACCTCGAGGAAGGCCCAGCTGGGGGGGACACGGTCACGGAGGGCGGTCAAGGGTGGG
>NW_021940671.1:2072202-2136897 GCF_001715985.3 Manacus vitellinus | reverse complement strand
TCCCCGCTCTGCCCCGCAGTGCTGGGAGGTTCGGAAACAGAACAGCTCCGAGTGGTGCCGCTTCATCCGATCCAACCCCGACTGCCGGATGGACGGGGGCTTCCTCGACTACCTCAATGGGGTCTTCTGCGTCTTCCCCCCCCGGCTGCTGCCCCTCGCTGTCACCCTCTATGTAAGGACGGGAGCAGGGCAGTGCTGAGGGATGCTCCGCTGTGGGGGCGTGGGGGGGGACCCCACTGACCCCACTCTGTGCCACCCCTGACCCCGCAGGCTCTCTGGCTGCTGTACCTGTTCATCATCCTCGGTGTGACAGCAGAGAAGTTGTGAGTGGCCCCTCAGAGAAGGGGACGGTCCCCAGGGTGAGCAGGAGCCCCATGGTCTCTGAGCAGCCCCATCAACCCTCTCCGCCTCCTTCTCTGCCTTTCCAGCTTCTGCCCCAACTTGTCGGCCATCTCCACCAACCTGAAGCTGTCCCACAACGTGGCAGTATCCTTGGCAAAGCACATGAGACCTCATCCAGGGAGGGGGGGATGTGGGGACAGGGCAGAGGAGGTGACAGTGACACTTTGTGTCCCCTTGGCACCGTGCCAGGGGAAATCAGTTCGGAGCGTGAGCCTGGAGGTGGCACCGGGACAAGCAGTCTGAGCTGGCACTGGGCAGGAATGCACAGCCCCCCTGCGTCCCCACAGGGGTAGAGACCCCCAGGCCTTTTCCTTGACGTG
Organism: Manacus vitellinus; assembly: GCF_001715985.3. Lineage (NCBI taxonomy): Eukaryota > Metazoa > Chordata > Aves > Passeriformes > Pipridae > Manacus > Manacus vitellinus. The sequence continues at coordinate 2,136,175 of NW_021940671.1, read as the reverse complement.
CCCTCTCCATGGCGTCACCTTCCTGGCCTTTGGAAATGGGGCCCCGGATGTCTTCAGTGCCGTGGTGGCCTTCTCTGACCCCCGGACAGCGGGGCTGGCCATCGGGGCCATCTTTGGTAAGGGGACCCCCACTGCCAGCTCCTCCCTGGGAGCTGCTGGCTTGGGATCCGTGTCTGGGGGGAATATTGTGGAGCCGTGAGATGTTCCCACCCGCTGAGAGGGCCCCGTGGCGTTGGCAGGTGCCGGTGTGTTCGTGACCACGGTGGTGGCCGGGGGCATCGCCCTGGTCAAGCCCTTCACGGCCGCCTCCAGGCCCTTCCTCAGGGATGTCATCTTCTACATGTTGGCCGTCTTCCTCACCTTCATGGTCCTCTACTTCGGCAGGATCAGGCTGGGAGAGGCTCTGGGTGAGCGCTGGGGGGGTGCTGGGGCTGGGGAGTGGTGGGAGCAGCCTGGGGGTGCCATAACCCCCCCCATCACTCCCCCCTCCCAGGTTACCTGGGGCTGTACGTGTTCTACGTCGTCACCGTGGTGCTCTGCACCTGGATCCACCGGCGGCAGCGGGGGGACGGGACGGCCTCCCCCGGGCCCTGGGAGCCAGGTAAGGGCCACCTGGCTGTGGGGGGACCCCGGGTGTGTCGGGGTTTCCTTCCACTGTCCCCCTCCACTCCTCCTCCCCGCAGAGATGCCGACGGATTCCGAAGAGCCGGAGCCCTCAGGCACGAACAGCAGTGACTACGGTATGTTCTTCCTGCTGGGCTTGGGGCTGGCTCTGTCCTCGGGGGTCCCAGAGACCCCCAGGCTGCTGCATGTGCGACTGAGTCCATGGGGTGGGCATGGCCGGGTGCTGCTGCCCTGGGGCAGGTGGATCCCCCTGGAGGCACACAGGGCACTGCAGCCCCACGCTGGAAGGGCTGGGGGAGCCCAGGGAACCCCCCCTCACCCTGCTCAGCCACTGTGGCCCCTCTCAGGTGAGGAGTACCGGCCCCTGCTCCCCTCCCAGGAGACCTCCCTGCGCATCCTCACCACGGCCCTCAGCCCCTTGGACTACCGCAAGTGGAGGAGGAAGCCCTGGTACTGGCGGCTCTTCAAGGCCTTCAGGGTGAGTAGGGGGGACATGAGCCAGGAGAAGCCCCCCCATGGGGCATCCCCAACCCTGCTGGCCCTTGGGGCTGTGTCACCCCCCCAGGCTTTGGAGTGGGGATGGTGGGATGTGTGGTGGGTTGGGGATGGTCACAGGGCACCTCACAGGGTGTCTCAGCTTGGGGGTCCCTCACCCCAGGTGCCCGTGGAGCTGGTGCTGCTGCTCACTGTTCCCGTTGTGGACCCTGACAAGGATGACCTGAACTGGAAGAGACCCCTCAACTGCCTGCACATCCTCACCAGCCCCCTGCTCTGCATCCTCACCCTGAAGTCGGGCGCCTGTAAGAGTCCAGGGCATTCCCAGCTCCCAGGAGGGGACGGGACTGAGGTGGCCACCAAAGCCCTGGGGACTATAGGAGCCCCTCGGAGCTGGCTCCCTGTTCTGGGGAGGGAGAATGGGCAGTGAAGAGCCAAGCTGGAGGCCTGGTTTGCAGCTGGATGTACCCTCACAGGGCTGGGGTGGCGCCCCAGCATCCAGGACCTGGAGTAAAAATGGAGCAGGCCTGGCCTGCCTGGAGAAACTAAGGCACTGAGGGGAGCAGCCCTCTGAGGGCTTAGGATAGAGGTGACTTTAGAGGACAAGGCTTTACCTCCTACCTTGAGTTTGGTCAGATCCTGCCCCAGCTGCTCTGATGTCCCCTCTCCCCACTACGTGCAGATGGGCTGTACCAGATCCAGGGCGTCTTCCCAGTCTGGGGACTGGTCACACTGGTTGGCTCTGTCCTGGCTGTCATCATCTTCATCACCACAAGCAACGAGGAGCCGCCCAAGTATCACTGTGTAAGGTGTCCTCCAGCCCTGAACACCCACTGGGGACCAACCCAGCCTGCTCTGGTCTGGGCTGAGGGTCCTGGGGGCAGAGCAGGAGCCAGGACCTCTTTCCCATTCCCCAGTGTCCCTAGGAAGGATATGACTGACTGAAGGTGGGCAGGGCCCTGTGGGATGTACCCAGGGCCCAGCCTGCACCTCTTCCTGGCAGGTATTTGCCTTCCTTGGGTTTTTGGCCAGTGCCATGTGGATCAACGCCGCAGCCACAGAGCTGGTGAACATCCTGCGGACCCTGGGCATCATCTTCCAGCTGAGCAACACCGTGTTGGGCTTGACACTGCTGGCCTGGGGCAACAGCATCGGTGGTGAGGGCTCTGCTCTGCCCCAGTGCCCCCCAGGCACACCCTGGGGTCCCCCTGCCATCCCCCAAGGTCTCCCCTTCTCCCTCTGCAGACACCTTCTCCGACCTCACCATGGCACGGCAGGGCTATCCCCGCATGGCCTTCTCCGCCTGCTTCGGGGGCATCATCTTCAGTATCCTTTGGGTGCCAGGGGCAGAGGCTGCCTCGATTTCCCTGCCTACAGCCCAGGAGAGGCCCTGGTCCTGTGGGACCCCTGGAGAGGAGCTGGGCAGGATCCAGCCCCAAGCCCCAGTGATGTTGGCAACCTCCTCGATGTCCTCACGGTGTGGGGGGGCTGGTGTGGTATTTGTGAGCTGCAAGGGTGGAGCCATCAGCACCACACTGTCCCCATGGCTCTCCCAGCCCCAGAAGGGTGGGAGTTTGGGCTGGAGTCTGGCAAATTTGGGATTTGCCAAAGGGAAAGAGGGGAAGACAGAGCCTGTGCCTCCCTCTGGTGGGTCCCCAGGCCAGGCTGAAGCCTCTCCTCCTCAACTGCTCCCGGTTGTATTTACCACAAGCAGGGGAATGCTTTGGGGCCAGGCAACAACCATGGGGTGCAGAAAGGAGGAGGAAGGCTGGTGCTGTGCCCCTCCCCAGGGTGGGAGGGATGTGTCTGGTTCTGTCACTGCCCCAAGGTCTCCTGTGCTGTGTCTCCATCCTGAACGTGCCCCAGACATCCTGGTTGGAGTGGGACTGGGCTGCCTGCTGCAGATGAGCAGCAGCCCCCCCCCCCAGCCGCTGGTGAAGGTAAGGCACGGTGACACGGGTCAGGCTGGCAGCAGGACCCTGGTGTCACCCCACATCACTCCCCATCTCTCTGGCAGCTGGAGCCCGACAGCCTCCTGGTCTGGGTCCTGGCAGGGGCCCTGGGGCTGAGCCTGGTCTTCTCCTTCGTGTCGGTGCCAGCTCAGTGCTTCCAGCTGGGCAAGGCCTACGGCGTCTGCCTCATCACCTACTACCTGGTGTTCCTCTGCGTGGCCCTGCTGACCGAGTTCAGGGTGATCCATCTCTCCACCTCTGACTGACCCCAGGGGATCACATCCAGCCCTGGATCTCATTCTGCCCCTCCCCTGTCCCTGCCAGGGGGACAAGGGCACCCTGACCCCAGCTGAGCTGCTGGAGGTGCCAGCCCAGCCCTCAGCCTTCACTTCAGAAAAGAGGATGGCTGTGGTTAGAGAGGGGAGTTGTTAGTCACTGGCCACATCCTCTGCTCGCTCTGTTTAATCTGTTTAACTCATGGCAGCCCTGGGCAGGAGCAAGGTCGAGACCTCGGCTGCCTCTGGTCCCAGTGGCAGGGGCAGAGGATGGGGCAGCTCTGGTTCAGGGGCACAAGAAGAGAGGCTTTACCTCCTCAACCACTTCACTTTCCCCTCCTCACCTCCATCCAGCTGGTCCAGGACAGGGCTGGGGCCGTTGTGTAACACAGGGTAACTCTAAAAGTCCAAGCAGATGTTTGTCCTTCTAAAGGACACTCTGTGTGGGCACCGTGGGGCTGGAATAGCAGCTGGGGCAGAGCCAGACAGGGTTAAGGTGAGTCAGCGCTCCAGGGCAGCGCTGGGTTTAGTGCAAGCAAAGCTGGAGGAAAAGCAAACACCAAACCAAGGGAGGCTGGTTTCCCCTGCTTTTTTTAGTGATGTTTTTCAAGCCGAGTTTCAGATCCTACTTTTCTCCTCCTCCTCCTCCTGGGGCGGGTAGAGCTGTAGGAAAGGACCTGGAAGTTTCGACACAGTGTTAGCCTCTGGCAGGACTAGGTTTAGACACTGTAAAAAAAATTGCAATAATAAAACCTCACAAACCCAGCCTTGGCTTCTGTTTGCTGCGAGGGCAATTTCTCTTGCCCTATTGCTGGCGTGACACAGCCCTTACTCAGCGTGGAGCCTTTGCAGGGCAGAGGGAACAGCGGGGGCTGAGCTGGGAGTGACACCCCAGGCCACCCAGGGCGGTGTTCCCCAGGGTCTGGGAAAGTGGTTTCCTCTGGGTTCACCAGCAGCCGCTGTCCCAGGAGCAGTCACATGTCCCCTCACGTTGGGAAAGGATGTGACACGGTCGATGTGTCGCGGTCGTGCCAGGGGTCAGCACGGGCGGTGGGAGGCACCGCTCAGTCCCTGGGGACAGGGACACGGGAGGGGCTGCCCGCGGTCCCAGGGGAGGACACAGCGAGCGGGCTCGTGGTTCTGCTCCCAGCGAGGAGCGTCCACAGAGCACAGGCTGGAAAGCAAAGTGCTGTTCCAGAGGGTCACCCACCTCACTGCCCCATGGGAGAGGGGGGTGTTGTGCAAGCAGCACAGCCGCCGGACCCAGCCCCTGCTCCCTTCTGGGGGTGCCAGCAGCCTCCTGGCCCTGGAGCATTTCTCCTTTTTCTAACCAGGGCTTTCACAAAAAATAACGCTCCCTGTGCCTGCAGCTATTGGCTCTGCCCCGAACCTGCTCCGGAATTATCCGGGAGACAACCCCCACTTCCTTCCACCCAGCAAGGCTGCAGCAATCGAAACCGCAACAGAGGCACAGGGTCAAACACCCCTTCTGGCCTTAACCCTGGAGAGTTAAAAAACTTAACTGAAAGCATTATCCTGAGAAAAAACTGGCAGAGGGAGGGCAGAAGGGAAGCTGGGCTTTGCAATGTCTTGGAACAGGAATTCAGAGCAGTTCGTCAGGGCACGCACGCAAAATATTCCCAATGCAAGCACTTGCCACTGGAGAGGGAGGGCAGGGCGGGCAGTGTTCCTCTTCAAACACTGGAAATGCTTCAGCTTGGCCAAACCCCACTTCTGGAATAACACAGGGAAGGAAGAGAGGAAGCCGCTGCCTTTACAAAGCCAAGGGTGCTTTTTATTAGTGCGCCTGAAAAAAAATCTAGAGAACATTTGACAGACATACCCATAAAATCGTTTTTATAAACAAAACACCAGCATACAAAATCCTGCAGTGCTTCCTCCCGTGCTCCCTACAAAATGATTGTCTCCATCATTAGTCTGTGTGTTGGGGTGGGTGGAGGGGAAAGAGGAGGATAAATAGAAGGGGATGCCCCGTACTCAAACTTTGTTTCCTTCCAAAGTCATATGGAAGAAGCAAACTCCTGCCACCCTCCTTGGTTTACAAAAATAATTAACCCAGTGGGTACGTGGGGGTGGATCAACACCTTGGCATGAAGCCACAGAGGCAGCACCTGTGCCCTGACCCCAAGCCTTCCACAGAGCCCTGTTATTGCATGATAAGCAGGTCAGTGCCCCCCTCAGTACAGCTTAGAGCCACAGCTCCTTTCACACCCAGAAAACATCCCCCCCCCAAAAAAAGTCACTGACAGCCCTGCCAGGAGAATGTGCCAGGGGAACGTGGAGATTAAACACAGCCACATTTTTCACCCCCTCACCTTCACAATGCTCATTCCTCCCGCCCATAACTTAAAGCACAATAAACACCATCTCCTCCAGCCCCAGGACTAATCTGGATAAACCTCCTGGGCTGCGACTCCACGCAGAGCAACTGCAAGAGCAACAACTGCACTGCTCGTTAATTTGTGGTCGAATTTATGGTTTGGAAAACAGCCCTTTAAGGTCCTTCACGGTTCAGAAGTTGTTTCATACCTGCAAGTATACAGAAAGGAAACAAAGAGTTGCCAAGAGGCACCCAGGGAATTTGGCAAGGGTTGGGAGCAGCCACTGGTGTGTGCTGCATGGAAAGCTGCTCACCCACTCCTTCCATCCCCGTAGCTCCCACCGTGCTGTGAGAGATTTCCAGAAGCAGCTCTGTCTTGCCTACCTCTGTCTCATCCACCCAGGAAATGCTCCTGAGCTGCCTGGCTAGGATCAGCCCTCTCCCACTGTCCTTGTGCCCCTTGGTGAGGAAAAGACAGGGATGTGGGACAAGGGGAATGGGGACACAGATCTCCCACTGCCTGAGGTACCCAATGGAAGGAGAAAGCTTCCCCAGCGAGCTCTGCTCTTAGTCCAAACCTGAGGAAAGACCAAACAGCAAGAGGTGAGGGGAACCTCTGCTGTCAGCACTTTCTGTGCTGACAGGGAAAAGAGGGACTTGGAGAAACAGGTTCAAATGAAACATGAGCAATGACAACCTGCCACAATCACACAACAAACATGGCAGAGCTGGGAAGGGATCCCTTTTTCCCCCCTTCCTTCCCAGCCCTCAGCTGCCACATCTGGCAGCCTCCCTGCCAGCTGCAGAAAAGCTGATGGGCAAGAAGAATCATTGTCTTCCACGTTCCTCCTGTGTCCAAAATTCAGAGGAACAGTAAAGCTCTTCAGTGGATCTTCCCAAGATCCCACTGAATGGACGTTTGCCAGCCTGAGGAACATTTCTGCAGGGGTGAGAGCAAGGGAGGAGCAACACTGCTGGTGCTGGGACTGTCACCTGCACAGAGCAAGGACCTGGCTAAGCACTAACCAGCAGGACTGTTTGAAGCTCTCCTTAGCCCAGAGCCAGGCAGAAATAAGCCAGACTTGGAGCTGAAAAGCCTTGCTTTCTTCCTTCCAGTCATTTATCTGAGCTAAGGACCAGCCAGAGGTCTGCCCTTTGCAGAGCAGCTGGCCAAGTGGCAGAGGCCAACAGCCACGTCGTGCTGCAGAAACCCACCCCAGAGCAGAGACAGGAGCTTTGGGGTTTGCAGACCCCAACCTCAGGCAGGGCCACGGGCAGGACTGACCAGCAGCAATAGATACTGGATGGCTACAGAAGAGACAGAGTTTGTGTCCCCAATCCCCCACCCCACCTATGGTCACAACATGATGAGGTGCTGGCCCTCGGTTCTGCCTCAGAACTGCTCAGGGACAGGTAAATTCAATAATCAGAGCTGGAGATACTAAAGGGAGTGCATCTACATGTGCCAAAAAGGAGGGGGAAGGCAGTCTGCTCTTCCAAAAGTGCTGAGATTTCACACCACCTCCCCTTTCTTTGCATAAGGAAGGTGGAGAAGAAAAACTCACTCCCTGATCTTTTATTCCTAGGTTAATGGTACCCTTTAAGCAAGAGGGATCTTCAAAAAGGGCCAAGGTTTTAATACTAAGCAGGTGACTTCAGCAAATTCCCTGCTGTTAATAGATTACACATCCCTTTCCCCACAGTCTGTTAGTGGTAAGACAGGCAGCAGGAACAGGCAGCAGGCTGGAGCCTGGGAAGTGGCTCAGAGGGACAAGGGCTCTGTTCTGTCCAAAATGTTCACCCTGCTCAACCTGTGTGCAGCAGCCTTACACAGAGCCCCCTGGGCCCCTGGTTTTTTCAGCAACCCACTGCTGGGGAAGAGATTTGAACCCTAAACCAGTACACTGACAGGTCTATATACATCATCCCAAAATACACTGTGAAGGGGTACTCTAGGTTATTGCATAGAAGGCGGCTCGCGTTAGCTAGGCCTAAATGACAGTCTGGGAGCGTTGTCGGAGGCTCAGGGGCTTCAGAGAGCTGTTGGAAGCAGATGCAGGCTCCTGCAGTGGTGTCTGAGATTCCTCTTTTCTGGAGTGCTCCTCATACCATTCCTGCAACAGGAGACCAAAGACACAGGGATCAGGCTCTGCCCCACGCTGGCCTTGGGTGACTCTGCCATGTGAGGGCACGTTTGTTCAGGCACAGAGGGCTCTTTCCAAAGCCCTGGATACTCCTGGAATGACCCTGTTAACTGCAGCCCAATTGTGATGGATGCATTGAGACCTTGCCAACCACAGTCCAAGCAAACCTGGGCAAGGAAACGCCCCTCTCTCAGGATGTCCCTCCTGAACATCCAGGGGCTCTGGTATTGATGTTCCCGTGATATCTGGGATTTGCAGAGCTGCTCCCAATCCTGTGTTGCAGCATGTCACATCCCTGAATCACAGACCAAGAAGAACAGGCAGGGAGCTTCTCTGCAGATCACTCAGCCCCGTGGTAAATAATGTTTAAAAAAATGTTTATTTTCCTTAGGGAGACTGAAGACTCATCCCAAGCTGGCTGCCCGGGGACAAAGGACGGATTCAAATGGTTACAAGATTAATCCTTTCAGTACTAATTAGCCCACAACCTTCAACTACCTTTGGCAGGGCAGTGACCAAATCCATGGCAGAAAGCTCCTGACCACGGAGGGCACAAGCAGGAAGGTGCTAAACTATCCAGGCAACCAGCTGATTAACGTGTTTCCCATCTTGCTCAGCCTGCTGCTCTGAAGGCAAACCAGGCAGCACTGCCTGGGAGAACCTTTGGTTTCTGTGTCAGACAGACACACCTAAGCTCAAACACATTCCAGGGGTTTAGCAACCCTGTGCTCAGCAGCCAAGCCCCAGGCAGCACCAGGCATGTGCTCACAGCCCCAGCAAACACCCAGGGAGTCCAGGTGAGCTCAGCCAAGGTGGAGTGCCTGCACACACCCTGAGTGTGGTTACAGTGACACACCTGCCCAGCTGGGCACCTGGACCCACTGAGGAGGCTCTGATGTGCTCTGTGGTTTAACAAAATCACTGAGAGCAAGAAAGGATCAACCTGAACTACACTTCCTGGATGCCCACCCTTCTCTCAGCTGCCTGCTCCTGGAGGAAGGCAGTCTCCTGTGTTTAGAGGGGTGGATTGTTATTCCAGACAATGGTTTGTTCACCACAGAGACCTGTTAATATCTTCAGCTCAGGCCCACATACCTGTATCTCCTCCTCATACATCTTCATACTCAAATCACTCTTGGTCCTTGATCTGCGTCCCAGAAACACTGTTGACATTTGCTGAAGAGTTGGGGGAAGGGGGAGGAAAAAACAAAAGAGACATTAATCAGTCACTGAGCAGCTCACAGGATCAGTCCTGGCAGTTCAGGCATCCTTCATGATCCCACTGATGAACTCAGGCTATCCTGGGCTCCTCTTGTCAGGGGAAAAAGGCATTTTAGGGTGCACATCAATGGTACAAATGCAGGCACCCACTGCAGCTGAGACTAATCACACTGAGCAGATCCCCAAAGACTACAGAGGGAGAGGTAGCTCGGGTGGATGTGTCTGTCAGTGGTGCTTAATTGAGTCAGATGAACACAAACATCAGTGCCTGGAACAAGGCTCAAACCCAGCCTTCCAGTGAGGATCTCATCTAAGAACATTTACTGCGTGGGGCTGGACCTCTGAAATTGTGTAAACAGAGCTGAAGTCAGAATTATGCTCTGACCATATGAAATTATATGAGCAGGATTGAGAAGCAAAAGAAACCTCAGGTCTGGCATCGTCATTGCAAGGCTGAGGACAACCTCCTGCTTTGGTTTATTGTCTTTAAAACTGCTTCTGATCAGTATTTCCATCCCTATTCTGAGCTTTGTCTGTGAACAAGGGCCCAGCCTGTAACTACCAATCCAATCAAAGCAAATAAAGGTCACCTGAGAGACTGCAGCACCTGCCCTTTGTCATGGTGATACAGGAATATAATGGCTATTATTACAACAACCACTTAAGCTCTTCCCAGATGCATGAGACAACAGATCTGAGACAAGAGCTCATTCTCCCAATTGTCCATCCTGTTTTAGAATGAAAATGTAAGCCATGCCATGGAGAAAAGAACCTGGAATCGATGCCATCATATTACTGCATAATTCTCCAGGGCTGTCCAAGCCTCAGTGCATGATGGCACAGAGGAGGATTACAAGACAATGTAAAAATAAATATACTTTCTTTTCAGTCAGCACTGGGCCAGGACAGCTTCTAAGGGAAGTTTGGAGGGACTAGAGATAAGCCCTTTCTAAGGCTGTTCAGAGAGCAGGGGAGACTCAGCTGCTACTTTTCTAGAGCAGCAAAACTTTGTGATGCTGCAGAGTCCCTCCAGTGGCTCAGCTCTCGAAGGCACATGGATTTTCTCTCTTGAGACAGCAAAAGCCACTTGTGGCCCTGGCATGCCCCCCATCTCCTGAAGCTGAGAACCTGCTGTGTTTCCTCCTACCCCATATTTGTCCATCTGCAAAACGATCTTCTGCAGCTGAGCTGTCTCAGTGGCAGCTGAACTCCTCTTGTACAGCTCGATTACGCCAATCACTTCCTCCTTGGAGATCTCCTTCTCCAGCACGATGCCGTTATCTTCTGGACAGGCAAGAAACAGAAAAAGGGGGGAAAAAAGGTCTCCAAGATGAGCATTGCTTCATCAGCCAATCTGATAACCCTGGAAGGCAAAGTCTAAAGCACACAGGACTGAGTCAGAGGTCAGGTACAGCCTGTACCTGCTCTTGTGACTAGAACATGCATGTCCTTGACCCCCAGCAAGGCAGGGAAAAAGTTAACTAGTGTGTAGGGCCAGCAGACTTTCTGGCCCAAACCATTTTCTCAACTTTTTAAATCATCAGGCTCCTCAGCAACTTAAAAAAAGTAAATCCTGTAGCCTTTTGCTTGCCTGTAAATTAAGAAAGCAAATAATCACACAGGAATTGCTGCCTTTTGACCTTCATCTGCCTAAAAGAGCTTGGGAGTTCAGAGCTAACCAATGTCCTTCACTGCTCCCTTCCAACTGGGTGCAAGAGGGATCACAATGACAAGTGTTTCCAACTCCTGGCTCCTACCATGCACCACACAAATTTGACCTTCTGGCACCTAAAAAAATTGGGGTCCTGGGCCTTCATCACATTTCTGCAGGGAAGATTCTCTGCTGTTAAATGTGTAAGTGCAGCAGCTGTAGCTCCTTCCTGCAGAAAGGTGTTAAGAATTATTAAGATTAATCTACATGGAAAATTAATAGAAAAGTCTGGGTGCAGATTCCCTGAAGGAATAGCAGGAGAAGGGCTACAAGAGATGAGAGTGGTTTTGGCACCTAAAGTAGCAGGTTATGAAGGTACCTGCAGTTTCAGACCCCCAGCTCAGAAGACAGAGGACAGGGAGTACAAGTGATGGTTCACAGGGGCAAGGGGATGGAGAGAGACCAGTCACTGCCAGTTCCTAAAGGGTACAGAAAGGCATGTCCAAAACCAGCACCAGTGTGGAAAGAATTGGATAGGCAGTGTCTGCTGTCCTCCATGTCATGGCAAAGAACGCTGGCAAACCACCAGGATCAGCCTGGATGCTGGAAAAGCCACTTGGAGACGTTCTGCTGCCAGTGAGCACATTAGTGAGGAAGGGAAATTGGTTTTAAAATAAATTAAGTCATCTTCCCTTTCTGTAAGGTTTGCTGTTGAGCTTTGCTACATCATTGCTGTAATGTTTCCTAGAGTTCTTTTATGAAACTTCCAATTTTCAAGTAATTTGGTTGAAATGGCTCAAGCAGTTGAAGTTTGTAGGTGCACACACACACACACATATATATAAAAAACCACATACATCCACCCACCCACACATTTTGGGGAGGGCTGGGGGAGAGATGAGGGCCAGAGCAGAAAGACCAGATAGAAATATCACACAAAAGCAAAAGAATTAGCTGAGGAAGCCAGGCTAAGACATAATATCTGGTGTTTGCTGGCCAATCCCATTCTCTCCTACAGGTATAAGGCACCAGGGAGAGAAGACACAATGTTTTAGGTTCTGACCTTCTGAATCTTGGTTCTTCCGTGTGTAGTTCATGCGGAAGACAAAAGCATCCAGAATAAAAGCCACAATGATTGTCATCACCACCATGGTCACAATATAGAAGATCATGAAGTAAAGACGGCTCCAGTGAGTAGTTTGGGATGTCACCCCTTCCTGAAGAGGAGAGGGAAGACATCAGCAGTGCACAAAAGAAGGGAGAGTCACTGTTAACTGCTGGACAACAGACATAAAGCAGCACAAACACACTCTCTCTTTTGTGGCTTTGCAGTTGGCCCCAGGGATTGTCTGTGCAATGCTCAATGCCCCAGCTGGTCCTTGCAGATAAGCTGCCCCTCAAGCTAAAAAGGAGAAGTTTCTGTATACAAACACACAGATCATTCAAGGCTTGTGGCTGTGAGAGCCACTGTGCCATGAGAATACAGCTCAGGCAGCAGGGTGACAAATGGGAGCACAGAGCGACTTCGTCTGTCCAGACTGTGAAAACTGGCCTGAAGGCTGGTCAAGATTCACAAGAAACTGTGCCCAGCAGCATCCCAGAGGTCAAATGCCACCCAACAATCAGGACCAAAAGTTGAGTGGCAACAAGTGACAATACTGAGCCCACTCCAATCACCATGGGAAGGAAGCAGTGGTGGTGTGGAAAACCCAGCTCAACTGGCAGAGTCTGTGCTGTCTGTGCACAAGGGGTAGGTGAGGTTTACTCACCATGATGATGTACCAGTCGTTGACAACTGTCAGCTCAAACAGTGTGACTGTACAGAAGGGAGAGAAAACATACAGACAATTGCTTTATCTATCCTGACCTATTTTACAGTGATTTTTAGACACCAAAGTTTCAAGAAAGCCAGCAAATCTGGAGACACAACACAAACCCTCATCTTTGCTTCAGACAAAGGGGGTCAGACCCACAGAACGAGCAGCATGGCTCAATCTGTATTTCTGAAAAGAATCAGAAACAGATTTGACTCTCTTCACTAGGGAGCACAGAGACCTCTGAAATCTCCAGGACATAAGCATCTGTGCTCACACATTAAGAAAAATCAAGGAGAGTAATTAACACATCCAAATTATTCTTCATCAGTGGGTTCAGAGAAATGTATTGGCATCACTTTGGTTCTTTAGAAGGGCAGTGACTTAATGCCCTCCTTAAACACCTCTGGAAATCTGGTCTGATCACCAGCCAGAACAGATCTGATGGCTTCCAGCTGGCTTTAAGAGACATCTGCCTACCTTGCAAAACAGTCATGGCACAATTAGTCAGCTGGAGTTCTCCAGACAGAAAGTGCAGGATGCTGTGTGCTTGAGGTGCATTAGTAGGACTCTTGGAGAGTCCCAGGCTCACAAGAGCATTACAGCATTACAGAGCCATCCAGCTCTGCAGGAACACAGAATAATCTCTGCTACAGACAAAACTGCCCTTACCAAAGCTGTTCAAAATGTTGTCAAAGTTGTTGAGATAGTAATACCCTTCTTCCACAACTGTTTTGTTGCCAACTGTGTGATTCACCCAGCGGTAGGAATCTGCAACTGTGCTTGTGCTGGTTGGAGAAACCAGGACATAGAATCAGCAGAGACTGGAAAAGCAAGGAAAATCTCAAGGGTTATAAATACCAACCCCCCTACAAGGTGGTGAGCAGGGGGGCAGTTTCTACCTCTTGGCCTTTTCCTCTGAAAGCAATTCCCTTTCCTTCACAGCTCAGCACAAGCCCAGGGAGCACATGGAGACTTTCTAACCACTCTGCAAATATTACACCAGAGAAACTGAGAGTTTGAGTTGGACTCCCTGGCTCATAGCCTTAAAGCTTGGCATTCCCAGGTGGTTTGTCATAATCTAAGATGAAAAGGGCACAGGACAGCTTATCTTACAGGACCAGGTGAATTCATCTTGGTACAAAGGGAGGTCTAAATGTTTAATACATCTGGCCAAGCAACTCTGGCATCACAGAAGCACAGAATGATTTGAGTTGGAAGGGACCTTAAGGACCATCTCATTCCAACCCCTCTGCTATGGGCAGGGACACCTTCCACTAGACCAGGTTGCTCAGAGCCCCATCCAATCTGGCCTTGGACACTTCCAGGGATGGAACAAGAGAAGTGAAACATGTCCTGCATTTTCACCACGTGTCGCCTGAGCTACAAAAACCCCACTGAGCCCCATCCTCTGGCCCCTTCTCCACAGGGAAATAGAGCTGCCAGAGCTCACTGTTGCTGGCTGAGCACCAAAAGCACTGCTGAGGGGGATGGATTTGAGGTACTCACTTGCAGCAGTTCGGGTAGACCACGCCAGCAAAGAACTCCATGCCAACAATGGCAAAGCAATAGTAGAAGATCAGCAGGGTTAAACCCAGACTGGAGGCAAAAACAGAAAGAGTACTGTGCTACTGAAGAGTTGCTAAGGCAAGGAAACACAAAATCCCAGGCTGGTTGCTCTGGAAGGAATTTCCAAGGGATGGGAAGCAGCACTGAAAACCCCACACAACCTTCCCATACTGCTGTGGCTCTGCAGTTCTTTGCCTGCTCTCATTCAAGAAGTCCTTGGACAAAGAACTTGCCACTTGCTGAAGAGAGAAACTAAAGAGCAGCCTGGATTCCCTCCCAGTCTGTCCTTTTCTGTTACAAAAATGTCTCTCCACAGTTTCTTTAACAAAGAACACCACACACTGTTTCTGCCCTCTCCACATCCTCGGGTGCAGGGACTGTGCCAGGAGCAGGGCTCTCCAGCCAACACTCCCTGCTCAGACCTCCTTGCAAGGGAATCAGGGCTGAGGACACCCCACTCAAACACCAACCTCCCTCTGCCCCACCACTTCAATAATGCTCTGGAGTGGCTCTGCTGAGGACAGGGAAACATCTGGGGCTCAGTACATTCATGCCAATGTTCCTCCCAAATGGGCCTCCCCTCTCAGCAAGAGCTGGGATGGGGGAGAAAAATTAAAACAAGCATTTACTCTTAGTTATGCTCTTAACAAGCAGCAGGGGAAGGCCCAGGGTGCTGGAGTGTTGCCTATCATATACTGCTCCAAGAAACTGGAAGACTTAACACCCCACTGCAGCACAGTGAAGAATCAGTAATGACCTACCAGCAGATCAGAGCATAAATCCCTTTAGCAGGTCTGACAGCTCCCTGTCCTGACCCCAGCCCTGGACACTAAACCTCCACTCCCCACCAGCACCCAAAGACAAGCAGTTGGTACCTGGCCATCCGAGGGAACAACTCAAACATGGTGTCGAGGACGTTTCTGTAGCGCTTCTTCAATTTAAACAACCTGGAAAGAGAAGTCAGGAGTTACCTCCACCCTGCAGCTCTCCTGCTGTCAGGGGAAACAGTTAAAGGGGGTATCCCAGCTCTCTCTTCCTCCCAGCTCAACGACAGCAAGGTTTCCCAACACCAAACTCACGGGGTCTGCTCTTGCTCAAGTGGTCTCCACTCACCTCATGATGCCCTGCTGTCCCATCTGACTGTTTATGCCACATTCAGCTAAGTGTTTACAGGATTGAGGATCTCAAGGAAAAAAGTCTCTGTGTCTTTTTACACAGCACGATGCATAAATAGCTCTTTAAAAAACCTAAAAATCATAAGAACTTAAACTAGTCCTGTGTACGGGGTCAGGATTCATTCCTCCTTCCCTAAGACACAAGCTTTTCTGTGTTTCCCCCATGACCCAGTAAAAATTGATGAAAGAAAACTACACTGTGCCTGCTAATTTAAGATTTGGCATCTCCATCAGCCTTTACAGAGAAACACAGCTGCCAACAGGCCTTGGCAGGGGACAAACTGAGAAAACATTTTTTTTTCCCCCCTTGAGTGTCATAAAGTGTTCTTTAAATCCTCACTGAAGAGCTAAATTACATTAGCTTGTTTTTATCAAAACATTTTGCCTCAAATCCCTTCCTTCTATGGCTCTTGAGGCGTTTGTGAAGGTGAATGTACCTCGACACGAGAGGGTTAATCAGCCCCTGCTCACTGAGCTGCAGAGAGGTTACAGGCTGTGGTCTTGCTTAAAGTGTGAGATGCAGTTAGAGCAGGGCTTGTACTTCACCCTAGAAAGCAGCATCCTTTGAAAACTGTAATTTCTGGTAATTCAATGGAAATTATTAAACTGGCTCAGACCGTCTCACCCTGACAGAAGAGCTTTTCTCTGAACAGCATCAGACAATTTAGAGGAGGTGTAAGAACCCCACGAAGGCAGACACAGGATAATCTGCCCCTGGTAAATCCCTTGATCTCTATTAGAGATCAGCTTAAGCTCCAAAGCACGGGGTTTCATATCCCATCCCAAGTTTTTTGTTATCGCTCATTTTGATAACTCTGGCTAATCTCATTACCCCACGCCATTCCTGCTTGCCATGGTCACATACCCACAGAGCAATCCTTGCCCTCTCCTGGTAAGGAGCTCGGTCCCCAAGGGGATTGATGGAAAACAAGCCTGGCTGTTTCCTCCCACCTGCTCTCTGGATCCCCCCCCAGCCTTCCCAGCTCACCTCAGCAGCTGGAGGGGCCGCAGGACCACGATGAAGTAGAAGGGCTCCATGTCAAAAGCCAGTGCCATGAGCCCCAAAAATGCAAACAGGGTGACTGAGAAGTCAAAGCTGGAAAGAAAAAATATAAAATAAAGTAAGAGCAGTGATTTATCACTAGTGTTTCTGCAGAGAAGAGCTACTGGTGCTGCTCCAGCCTAACGAGATGCACGAGGCCAAGGGCAGAAGAATTATAAAAGCCTGCTCACGGCCTTCTTTACAGGCTTAAAGACTCAGAAGTTGGGTCCTTCTAACCCAAAACTGTGAGTGTGCACTTACAGATTCCAGCCTGAGGACAGGTATTCCACAGGCCCCAGCCCAGTGGTCTTCAGGAGCAGCTCCACACCATAGACTGTAAGATAAGAGGAGAGCCATGGTCAGGAAGGAGCAGCTTCACAAGGAAGGCTCATGAGAAGGTTTGTCCTCATGGATGTGTAGTGCTTTTAGTGCAGAACTTCTGACAGAGGTTTAACAGACTCCCACCCACCCTCCTTATTCTCAGCGAGGTGCCAAAGAGACATTTCCCCTCCAAATCAACACATTTTCCTGTTATTCATGGTGACTTCTCTCCAGAACACTGCACAAAACACTTAGCTGGAAAACATGCTATAAATGTTGAGGGACAAGCTCCTGCAGCAAAAGCCAGAAAGGGGTGCTGGGAATTCAGTCCTGCCTTATTACTTCCTTCTATTTTTGTGGAACATATCCACATCCCACAGCCTCACCCTGACCTACAGGGAGAGAGAGATCCTTTCAAGGAAGAGCCATTTACTTCACACTCTGTTCTGGCAGGACCTGTAGGTTAAAGAACATCATAACAGCAAGTGTGTCATCCCAAAATCTTTCTTTCCAGCTTCCAAGGAGCAGAGGTGGGTGAGAAGCAAAGGGAAGAGCTGGATGACAACATCCTTGTGAAAAGAGGAATTGCAGAGCACCTCTGCCTTCAAACTTCCATAACGAGTGTTTTGAAGACTAATGGCCAGGGAAGCACTAGAGCTCCCCAGCAGTCACATAAGAGGTAACAACCTCCCAAAGAACCTCCTGCTGCAGTTGTACACACTGTTTTGATTCAATGGAGCTATACTTTGTTCCTCCCTGAGCAAGAGACATTGTCAGCAGCATGGAAGGGAATTCACATCACAGTGCAATGAACCAGCACATGAAGATGTAATTGTTTATACTTGGGCTGGAAAGGAAGACTAAGGTACATGTTCATGGAGGGGATGATGTTCAGTTAGAAAATTCAGCTTGTCAAGCAGCTCATCCAGTGCTTTCAGACTCCTCAGCATGTCCCTGTACTCTGTGCTCCACCAGGCCTGCCTTGCTGTGTGTGGCAGAGAGCCAGCTCGCAGCTGCAACCAGATCAGAGCTGGGAATGCCTCCTGGAATAGCTGGTGCAGCACAGAGCAACCTCCCACAGAGCCATCACAAGCCTGGAAACCTTTTCACTCTGCACGCTGTGCCTGACAGATGAGGCTCCTCTGCTCTCTGGGCTCAAACCAGCTCCAAGAGGCACACAGCAGCTTCTGCAGAGCTGCAGCAGGGGTAAGAGGCTCCCAGATGACGTGACACAGAGAGCTGTGGGGCAGTGCAGCAGTGCTCACACAGGGCTGAGAGGATGCTGGTGATCCCTGCCAGGCACAGCATTGTTCTGGATGCAGGCTCTATGCCTGTGGTTAATTTATAACTTCAATTCCCCTCCCAGATCCTCATGAAATGACACAGTTTTGTTGGGAGGCATCAGCTTACTTGTGAGGAAGACTATGTAGCTCCATGGGACGTTCCTGGAGAAGAAATTCCCTCCTGCAAGACAAAAGAACAGTTTTCTCTAGCCTTCCCTTTTTTCAACCCCCCCAGCATCCCAGTCAAGAAACAAGCTGTGATGTTTCCTACCTTGCAGCATGAAGGTTTCAACAAGAATCCAAATTCCATTCACAGCCACCACAGTATCTGGAAAACAAAGTAAAAACCCATAGCAAAGCCACTCCTAGACCAGAGGACATCCATTTCCTAGGCTAACAGAGAAGTACAATATTATAGGACAAGTAGCAAGGTCATTGTTTCCAATTCAATTCAAACAGAACTCATAAACTGGGAGTCTCCTACCCCGACTTTTCCCAGGCCATTAACAGATGCACTGCTTTTATCTTCAGAAGGAAACAAAACTAAACCAAAACAACAGTCTGAATCATGTTCAATCATTTTTACTCATAATTATCTTATATTCTGCCACATTATTAGCTGTGTATTCCAGCTTCTTCCTAGTTCTGGAACAAGACCTTGAGAACCACTGGGTCCCCAACAGTGCAGGACAAAGTCCTTTCCACTTGGATCTATAACTGCTCCCCAGCATTCAAATCTGAAGCTGCAGGACTTCTTTTCACTCAGACCTCACTCCATCCCCCCTCTTTAGTTTAGCATCCCAATTTACAAAAACTGCTCCTCCAACATTCAAAAAAGCCCCAAATTACTGAGTAGGAAGAGATCATTTACAACACAGCAGGCAGCACCACGAGGAAGCAGTTTTTCTGCTCTAGAGAAGAGGAGCACAGACTCCTCCTCACAGGCAGCACAGCTGCCAAGCAATCCCTCCAGCAGTGAGGACACTTGCACCTCCTGGAGTGCAAACAGAATGTGGTTGACTGGCAAGGCAGTTCCTTATCCAGCATCCTTCAGCTGATGGATAAAACCCCCAAGCTTGGGAAAGCTAACCACCAACCTACCTAAGTGCCAGACCCACAGGAGTGCTGTGCAGTGACCCTGGGAGCCTCTCCAGAGCGAGAGCTGAGAGCCCAGGCTGCAGCTTGGTACAAGCAAAAAATTCCCTTCCTCTCCACCAAAACTCCAAAATTTGTACCTGAGCCATGGCTCAGACCACAGCCCAGGCCACACCACACAGACACAGCACACCAGACCCACATCAGCAAGGGAGCTCATTACTTCTACTTACACATGGTGTACTGGAACACACGGGACTTCACAAGAATGTTGATGCCTGCATGAAGGAAAGTATGGTGAAAAAAATGTTTACACAGTCCTCCATACCATAGATTCCTCTATCTTCCCCCTAGGGATATTTTTCATACCAATCCTCAGCAGAACAGATCAGCAGATTATTAAATTTTACTTCTTTGGGACCAAGTTCAAATGTCCCCTAAAATTTTAGCAGCAGTGAACTCACTATCCTTAACCTCTGCAGTGCCTTTTTTTGTCCCTATGTACTAGTTTTGAATCCCTCTCCACGGTCACTGCTGTCTGGAATATGAAGAAACTCTGGAAACTCTCCTGGATTCAGCAATTGTCAATCCCCACCTAACCTCTGTGCTGAGAAGGGAATACAGTCCTGCACAACTTCAGGGGCTGATTTACTATGGAGCTTCTGCCAAGAAGCCCCTTATTTTCAGGAAGCCAGGGTTTGGGTCAGAGCATGGGGAATATTTACAGGACAGAAATCTTCCTTGGAGGCTCTGATTAAAAAGCCCTGGCCTTGGAAGCTCTGGATACACAGGGAATTGGTTGGCAGGCCTTCCCTCAGCTGTTTACCAGGGACATAAGAGAAAGTCCCCTCAGAGTGCCCTGTCTTTGTAAATAAATGATTTCCTGTTAGCTGAACACGTGTTGCCATGAAAACACAGCCTGTTACCTTTAAAAATGAGGAATGCTGTCCGTGGAAGGTCATCAAACCAGTGCTCGCGGTTTCGTTTTGCCTGGAAGCAGAACAGCCACCATCAGCAGCAGCCAGTGCTACATCCACACAAAAAACAACAGGGCAGGGATGGAGACCCACCTTATCCCCTTCATCTGCTTCTTTTCAACTGCCTTTATTTCTTACCCAGCTTCTCTCTAACCACTGGTCTCCTTTGCTCTCCCTCCCACACACACTTCCCCTCTTCTCCATCCAACAAAGACTTACCTTCCATTTTAAGCCAACAACTTCATAGAAATTGTAAAAATCCTTTAGACTGCAAAACAGAAAGAAAAATCTGATCAGAGCCTTGAGGTTGACTAGATTCTTAAGTGTCCTTGTCATCAGCAGCAGAGAGTCCCCTGAAGTTATTAACTCCTTATTAGAACTGCAGCCACAACTGACAGAACTCAACACTGACCTCTTCCCGGTCTGGCCAAAGGTTCCTGACTGACAATAGCCAGAATCTCCTCTCTGTAACACTTCAACCCTTAAAGGAAACTCTGACTCTACTGAACTCCAGAATTTTACCACTGAAAGAAAAGACCTGAGGCTTAGATGACAACTCCAAGGGATAGAGATTGCACTGCTCTTCACGAAGACATCTTGGACTATTGCCTTAATTACTCATACAGCCCTTTTCTAACATCTTTGCACATTTTCTTTTCAAGGTAACAATGAAGTTTGAAAAAAGGACACAAAAGCAAAGAAACTCATAGAACATGAGTGCCTGTCTAGGTGTTTGGGGTCAGGCCTGTAACAGCTTCTAGGAGTCTGAAAGCGAGGATGCTGAACTTCTCAGACTCCTACTGGTGTCATTAGGTGCCTAAATTTAAGAACCCAGCCTTTCTCCCTATGCCATTTTCAATACTTCTCCATGGCACTTGACTTCACAGAGAAGCATCAGCACCAGTTTCATAGGAGACTCACTCCAAGCCTGTCTGTGGCCAGAACAAAGGAAAAGGAGGAGAAGATCTCCTGCTCTAATTCCCTCTGCTTCCTTGCTGGTTGGTGTCAGCTGCACCCACCCACCAGAATGGCAATTCTCTGCCTCATAACACAGAGAATGGCAGCCCTGAAAGCACCAGCAGAACCAGATTCTAATTAACAAAACCCTGGGGGGAACAGCCAGTTGCTGGAAAAAAGCAAAAACTTGTTAGGCTGCGAGGCTGCGCTGTGTGAAGAAATCTCCTCGTAGGCTCTAGTGCTGTTCCCCAATTTTTGGTTCCTCTGTTCTGGCACAGGAATGGGAAGCAGATCCTGCCTGTGAGTGCCAGCACAGCGTTGTATCCACAAGAGGGCATGCAGGAACTCCATCACCTCCGAAGGAAAACCTCAGCTCCCAGGGTACCCACCCCTCCTGCTTCCCGGACAAATCCCTTCGATCGCATAACTCTATCCCCACATCTCAGACAACAACCCTCATTCCATAAACCCGCTAGGAAGCCCAGCCAAACGTCAGGGAGTGGAGCAACCTCCCTGCCCTGGGTGCAGCAGGAACACCATCCTACCTGACTAAAGGAGTATTGCTCTGATTCAGTGCTTTGAAGGTGAGATATCTCTCCCTGGCACACATCCGAGGCTTGTAGAACCGCAACAGCCCTTCGAAGTGCCTGAAGGAAATTCCAGATGGCCTCTGGAAACAAAGGGATGTTGTCATAAGCAGTGACATCAGGCAGGAATATGCAGAGGCAAGGGCATTTAATTCTCACTCTGGATTTATTTTAAGCAGGATTTCATACATTATAACTGAGCCCCCAAAGTACCCTAAGCTATTACTTTAACGTATCAAACTTGTCTCAGGGCACAGAGATCAGAAGCTCTCCTGGCAATTGGTCCCTCCAGCAAAAGCAGAACTGTTCCCTGTTGTCCCATTGCCTGAAAATTGTCCAACCAGGCACCCCAAGTAGAATTCAACCCCTCTTCTTGGGCAATTAGCAGACAGCCTAACAGATCCCATTACTAGCACTTTTTAAAGACTATCAGCCATGTGAACTAATCATGAACTAATCTACTAGAAGTGGGTTAGTTATTTTTGGGCCTTATTTCTCATGCTGCTCCACAAGTTAAGCAAGAAATCAACCTTCTCTCCCAAGTGCTTGTAAAAAGTTGTTTGTAGGTGAATTACTTCTATTTCTACACCATTTACTCGTGCAGGATCCAGTAACTGGACTGTACCTTCACTTGTATGACCCACCCCTCCTCAGTCTGAGTAAGTCAAGCAAGTCCTCAAGTGACCCAAACCGAATCAGAGAGAAAGCAATGATCACATTCACTCCAGAAAAAAATGTCACTGATTTTATCAAGCCACCCCCATAACCTCACACGGGGCTGAAATTCAGAGTACTGAGTTACACAAATGCAAAAACCAGCAGCCCTCGGTGAGTATCATTACAACCAACAGACATAAATCACCTTTTTTGGAACGTGCCCTTTAACCACTCCAGCCCAGGGGTGCTGTTAAGGCAGCTGGCAGAGCCCTGTACCTGTTTGGTGACCAGCAGGCCGTAGGCGTGCTGGATGGCCGTGCGCTTGTGCAGCAGCAGGGACTTGAATTTCCTCTTCTCGATGTCATTGAAAGTGTCAAACACCACAGCGAGAAGCTGAGAGGGAAGACAGGAGAGAAAGTCGTGATTTGATCCTTGTGCTCTGCAGCTACCTGAGCCAGGGCTTCCCAAACAGGTGGGAATATCCTGCCTGCCTGCAGCAGGAATTTACTAAGCGCTGGCTGAGGCAGAACGGAGCCAGTGAGGTCTCGCTGGCGTAAGGGATCCCACAAAGGGATCCTCAGGCTCACTGCACACACACTCATCCACTTTTTGGAGGAGGTCCAGGTGTTTCTGGCCTCTCAACACTCGCTAGTGGGTTTTAACAGCTAAGGCTAAACCACACACGTGCCAACAGAAAACAGTGTCAGGTTTGTTAAAACGTTCCTGGAAAGCAGGTTTTGAGGGCTGCTCTCTGCACTCACCCTGCCACGGGAGGGAGCTCTGGCTAGCAACTGCCAAAGCTAACCCTCTATTTAGGACACAAGCAGCGAAATCCAAGCCCACCACAAGCATCAAATCCCTCACCTTGGGTTGCAGAACTCCTCAACTCCTTTGGCAAACCCTTTTCCACCACTCATATCCTCCCCTGAGCAGCTGTGCTCTTGCACTGCAGTGATCAGCACTCAAGCCCTGCCACACTGAGTAATTCCATCCCCTTCAAACTGATTTACAAAGTATTTCAGGCGAGCCCAGATAATAAAATGCCATTTTATGATAAATAATTAAGACAGAGAAGGACAATAAATTCCATGCAAGTGAGTATGTCACTCCAAGCACGATATTAATGTGAGAGAAGTTGAAAGATGCTCGTATCATTTGGTTTGCTGTGATTTAGTTCAATTCCTCGTGGTTAAACACTAAAAGTGTAGCAAAGCTGCCACTTCTTTGGGAGTGGGAAGGCTCTGCTGGGCAATGAGCTCCAAAATCAGGCAGAGAGAAGTCAGGAGCTTCACTGGGGACTCACCAAGTTCATGATGAAGTACAGCTCAATGGAGAGATACACGATGAAGAAGACACAGGACCAGGGGTTCCGGGCGTAAGACGGCATCATCACATCAGGGAAACTGCACCCCAAAGGACACAAGTTAAAGCACCAAATAGCTCATGTTACACTTCCCACTGCACAGGCAAGAGGCACAGGACACAGGGGGGGTGGTGGTGGTGTAAACTCACATCCAAAGATCTGCACATTTCTGCAAAACGTGTCATTGCTCATGACACAGAACTCGGTGCCCAGCAACGAGCAGCAAGAACATGGGGGCACAAGGAAAGAAATAAATAAGGAGAGCACTCTGAAATTCAAATTCCCTTCACATCCCAAATACCAAACGGGATTTGTGACGTGGCTAAGGGTTGTGCTTTGATACTTAACAACAGCAATAGAGCCTCAGTGTGCTACAACCTCAGATTTATTCCATCCTTTGCTAATTTCCTAATCATGAGAGCTCCCCCTGACAGCAGACCAATATTTACCCACTGTTGTTATACCAATTTCCTAGCAGATAAGTGAACTGAAGCAGAGGGATAGGAAGTTACTTCTCAACAGTCAACTGTTGGCTGACAAAGGAGCACAAACAGTAACTTTCCCTTCCTGGGCCAAGGCCTAATAAAGCTGTTTCCCCCCTTATTGCCCTCACAGTGATGAAGCAGTCTGAGTCCTCAGAGATAACTCTGCAGCTGAGGTCACAGTGTCCTAAAGCAAAATGAAAT
Source organism: Manacus vitellinus (assembly GCF_001715985.3). Taxonomy (NCBI): domain Eukaryota; kingdom Metazoa; phylum Chordata; class Aves; order Passeriformes; family Pipridae; genus Manacus; species Manacus vitellinus. Next base: position 2,111,946 of record NW_021940671.1, on the reverse strand, counting down.
ACCAGTCCTTCTCATGCAGGCTGACACTGGAAATCTCTGACACAGAGGAAAGGGGTCACACATTTGGAGACAGAGCATTTCTGCAGATAAACTCTGGGCTCTGCTAGACTCCTTTTGGACAAAGGGAAAGACTGAGCTAGAAGAGCATGAACTTACTTTGAAGTGGTCAAAAGCACGAAGAGATTCACGAGGCTGTTCTCTAAAGTATTGAAGTACTGAAAGAAAAAGCTCCCATGACAAAATGCAAGCAGAATTTCACGGGGACATTTCGTTCAGAAAACAACCAACCCACCCACTCGCGCTTCCACAGCTCCCTGATGCCTTCCCTAGGGAAAGGTACTTCTGCACTGGTCCTTTTTAAAGTTCCTTGACAAAGATTAAGGGTTAAAACAAAAGCTTAGCTATGCTTTTTGGTGGCAGTTACTCCCAGCAAGCCACAGCCTGGGCAGCAGCAGGAACCTGTGGCTGCTGGACTCCGACCGCCGCAGCGGAAGCAGTCGAGCTTTCACCCAGACACCTCCTCCCCTGGGGACAGTGGCAGGTGGCTCTTTTGACTGAATTAAGACATCAAGAACAAGGAACAACTCTCTGTGTGAACATCCCCTCTGGGACACCCTGTCTTTGAGGCAGTTCCCTGCACAGTCTTCCTTCCCAGCAGAGGGTAAAGCAGGGTGACACTGCCAGGCAGCCTTGGACCAGCTGGCACCTGGTCTCCCAGGGATCCCATGGAATAAACTAAGCCTGCACAGTAATGTCTGAGCCTCAGGTATGTCAAATGAGACTCAAGCTGCAGCTGAAAGAGTCAAGATACTCACCGGGTCGGAGTGGTTAGGAGAAAACAAATAAAAACCTAAAGAAGCAGCAGAGAAGGTAGAGGAGGAGAGACAGGAGGAAAGAACAAACAAAAATAAAGTCTGTTTAATGTCAAGCAGCAAAGCAGCTCCCAAAGAGAAGATCACACTAACAGTAAGTCCTCTCTGACACCATGAAGATGGGAGTATCTGAAAGGCCTTCTCCATAGAGATTTGCCAATAGATGTCACTGATCCTTTTGGAAAACAAACCTTCTGGGCATGGTTTGGACTGCACCAGGTACACTGCAGACATTTGCATTTGTGGGGATGTAAACTAAACTAACAAGACTGAGGAACAGGTGATGGAAGCAGAAGTTGGAAACACACACCACTGACTGTGCTCTGAAAGAGGTCAAAATCTTCCAGATTGCCTCAAAATCAAATATCCAGCTTCCAGATTTTTTTGATCTTTAATTCTGCCTTCCAGATGACTGTGGATGAAATGGGATAAATGGAAGATCCTGACAGGACTCTGCATATGATCAGTTTAATATTCATCCAAGCTGTTGGTGTTGATTTTGGACAATAACTGGTTAAGAACATCACCTTCCATAAATACAACTTACCTAGAATAGCAAAAATCACCATGAAGAAAAGGAGGAGGAGAAGAATGTCAATAAATGGTGGGAGGGACTGGAAGATCTGTCGCAGATTTCTGAAAAATAAGAAAACATTAATAAACTAAAACTTGCACGTTTACTCCTCCAGGTTGTCAGGGGGAAAAAAAAACCAACCACCACCACATCACACTTGAGGGCTTTCTTCCCACTCCCTCCAAGGATTAAAAGTAGAAGGCTTGCTAAATTAAGATGGTTTCCAAGCTACCCATCTGTCCTTTGCAGTCAGCTCTCAGGTACTGCAAACAATACTAATGTCACACTGTCAACTCTCCTTCTTCAGACTGACTCTGATTCATTGTGCAGCTTACAGGCAAATCAGGGAGCAGAGGCAATGCAGCCACACTCATGTGCTGGGCTCTGTGAGGTGGTTTGTACACGTGAGGACAGCACGGCGTGCTGTGAGCAATCCACACGAGGTACGACTAAAATACCTCCAAGATCTGAAATGCCCGTGAAAGACACAGGATGCTTGCAGGATCTGGGTGCTTTTCCTGCAGCCCAGCCCCAGGCATGACAGCAGAACACCCAGCCAGCTGAGCATCACCTTCTGACAGCCCCACAGTAGCGACAGTCCACGAGGAAGATGCAGCGCAGGGCCCTCGTGATCCGGACGTGCGAGGTCTGGCGCACCAGCACCACGATGGCCTCTATGAACTGCACAAACAGCACGCAGGTCTGCAAGAAAGGGGGGTGATGAGAGGCACAGCTGCAGTCTCCTTTTGGGAAAGGCAAAGCTCTCGCTGACCACCTGCTTATTTGGATGCTTTAAGGGATGGGAGGTGTCCCCGAGAGCTGAGAGATCTCGCATGAATCATCTGGCAGCTGGGACACGTGGCTACGTCAGCTCTGCTGCAGTGCAGGCCAACATTTAATCTGGTTCTTTGGATGCTGAAGGAGGAAACACTAACAACTTACCTTTACCATAGTCCTTTTGTGCCTGATAAAGGTTTGGAAGCCCAGCCACCTCATCTTCATGGAGAGTTCAAAGACGACCACGATTAACGCAAACAGCTCCAGGGTTGCATGGACCTGTCACAACACAGGTTTGATTGTAAACAGCAGCACAGCAAAGGCCACGCTTCTGCCCCTCCTTTTTCAAGAAGCACAACAGTCTAAGCACAGCACACAGGAAACCCCAAGGCCACTCTTTTAAAGCTAGTACAGCACTGGTTTTCAAAATTTCTGTATTTACTGCTTTGGGCTTTCATTAAAGCCTGTGCAATTTTCCTCTAATCAGGCCAGATTTTCCTGAAATTCTTGTCCCTTTTGGACTTGAGCAACACATCCAAAAAACTTACTGATACATTTGAAACACAAGGGCAAGACACCAGTAACTTGAGCAGAAACACTTTTAAAAAAGATTGAGACTGTAATTTTTTTAGTGAAATGCAGGAACCGAGGCAGGGAGAATTTACACAGAGGAGGGTTTTCCCTTGAACTAGACATTCTGGACAACCACAGAGAGGGTCCTGATCAAGCTCTGGATCACAATGCTGCTCTGTGCAGTGCTGAAGGGCCCCTTCTCCGTTGGAAGATGCAAAATCCACCACAAAGAAGACAACAGGATTTTCTTACAACCTCAGTTTTAGTCACAGCTCAAAACCCGAACTGAGTTGTGCAGCCCTGACTCATTTTGAGGACCCCAGGGTTATCAAGGCTGGTTTACACCTCTGGCATGGTCCTAAGGTGCCATAACAGCTCCAAAAGCAGCAGCAGATTCTCTCATGAACAACAGCAGCTCTGAGCACTGTGCCTGACAGTTGGACCTCATGAAGAGGATGTGGACTCACAGAGGTACACACCAGTTTGTGTATTATCCCTTCTCTCAACCTGCACTTTGTGCAGTTTGGTCATAACACTTCAAGTCACTCACACACTAAAAAGAGTCCTCACAACACTGGGAGGAGAGGACAGGAGAAAGTTTAGCAACCTGTCCCAGGCTGACATCTTTGTGTTCTAGGCTGGGGTAACGGCACCAACCCTGACAATGACTTTAAAACCACCCCAAAGCATGCAGATTCTTGAGTTATCTCAAGAAAAAAGAAAAACCACACACTTCTGTTGGAAAATTTAAGAACTGCACAAATTGATAATACGAAATAGGTGTCGCTTTCATTGTGGTCTGTGCACATCAGATGGGAAAAGGAAGCTTTGCTGGCTCCCCTATCTGCTGACAGCTCACTTACAGAACAAGCCAGGTGGGCTTATTCCTCTCAGTGCCTCCTTCTTCCTCTCTGTTTGACCTTCTTTTTCCTCTTACCCACACTGCAGAGCAAGCAGACTTCTTCCTTTTGCCCCAGAGTACTTACAAAGATGCCCAGCCGGAGCATAGGGACCGCTGGAGCCTCGCAGAGGGACAGCAACAGGAGCAGCAGTGCCGTGCTCAGCTCCATCAGGTAGAAAAGGTGGTTGTGTGCAAAGAGGTAGGCAGCGAGTGCTTTGGCATTTTTGGGGTGAGTGAAGAACTTATCATTATTTTCTCCTTCCTAGGGCAGCAGGAATAAAGAAGAGAACAGCATTAGTGACTCTCAGAGCTATAACGGAGTTTTCCACATGAAGAACACAGATTTTTATAAGGATTAGATACAATTCCCGACAGACTATTCCCCACTTACAGCCTGCCATTGATCTGTTTGTTGAGGAATGTTCCCTTCTGTTCATAAGCATATCTCAGTAATAAAACTTAACTAATATTCACAAACTCCTGCTTCAGACACCCTTGAGCCTTTTGAGAAGCAGGAAGAGAGCTGCAGGAGTTTATAAAGGCAGGCAAAGAAAGTTCAGTCAACATTCCAACATAAACACAGCACTTCATTTACTTGCAACTACTTCCACATATTTACAGACTTATTTGATTAAACTTCTCCAAGAGAACACAAAAACACCCAGATAAGCTCCAGGGCACCTGGCTGACAGTTGCTCCTCCTTATCTCGGCCTTGCAAAATGTCTGGGAGAAAACACTGAAGCCCACAAAGTGTTTTCTGCTTCAGGAATGTAAGACAGACTCCATGAAAAATTAACAAGCCTCTACGCTGATCTGTCATTCCCTCTTACCTAGAAAGCTTAATTAACATTAAAAGGTCAGATATTCCATCTCAACACTTCGCCTACGACTGATTTTCAAACAGCTACATCGTCAGTATTTTTACCTCTAGGACGAAACTTAGTTTGGGAAGAATTTAGAGGCTCTTTGTGCAGAACCACCCAACAGCTTCTTCTCTTTTTTGAGTCAAGAGTTCTGGCAAGGAAGTCTTTGCCACTCACAGGAAACTTGCTGCCTCTTGAGAACCGTCATAAGAGATCGTTTTAGCCCAGCTGGGACACAAGGATGCACAAGAAGTGGTGGATTTTTTTTTTTTTTAAATTAACATCTTTCGAGGTAAGCAATTACTGTAAGGACAGTCAAACTATTACTATCAAAGCGGAATAACTGTGATTGCAAATGGATAACGAGGTCAGGAAGCTCTCCTTTAGAAGTGAAGCATTCTCCAGACTCATTCAGAAGAGGGTTTCGAATGTTTCTCATTTATTCCAGCTCATCTCGTGTTTCAGAACAAACCCTGCTGGGTCAGGGAGCCAGATTGTGAGCGGGGCAGAGCCCAGCAGTGAGTTCCATCAACACCAGCCCCCCCGAAAGAGCCCAGGCTGGGATCAGCAGGGCATTCTCATTCACGCCTGGCAAAACACACTTGCAGAATGAAAAGCAGCCTAAATCCTGCCTCTTGGTAGCCAGGCAATTCCAAACGTGGCTGGACAGCAAAGCCCTCTCATCCAGATACAACACTTGCCTGCAGCTACTGTTCACATGAACACTCTGCAGGCTCTTTAAGTGATTCTACTTCATTTCAAGGACGGTGTCATCGTGGCCATTGGTCAAGGCAGCAGCAAGAATCATCTGCTTCTGAAGGGCCAGGCCTGCTGTGTCCATTACCATCAGAGCTGCAGCAGCTCAATGACCCTTTGCAGAGCTGCTCCAATAATCAGGAGTTTAAACAAAAGCCCAGGAGGAGCTGGAGCCACCATTCCATTGTCAGGGCTGCTCCAGCATACCATGAAGCTCAAGTATTGCCAAGGTCCAGGCTACACGGTTTTAAAATATGTGGGAAGTGAGATTTCTTAGTCCCGTGGGGTCAGAACAGGGAGAAACAAATGGTTTCTGTCACCTTGCAGTGCCTTAAACAAAGAACTAAACTGGGTCCAACACCTCAAGCTGCCACGCAGAGCTTTGAAAGGGAACAAAGAGAAGGAAGTGGGACAGACAGTAAGGGAACCAGCAATCATTTCAGACTGGACACCTCTGGGAGAAGCTCAGTTTTGGTGGCTAATTCATTACACCAGGCTGTACAGTGATCTTAAAAATATGGTCCCTTTGCTGAAGTAAGGATGGTGTTTCCTGTACTGAGGTTTGTTTGGGTTTTGTCTTTTTTTCTTTTTATATACAGTAAACTTCCCTCCTGGGCTGATCCTAATCCCAGCATGCTTTCTTCCTGTAGAAAACAAGACCTCTACCTTCTCTCCTGCCTTACATGACCTGCAGGACTTGACTGACACTAAACAAACATCCCAGGGCCACCCACTCAACCTTTGGCCAAGGCAGGATCAGGACCTGCACTTCCAGAACACGGGAGCACCGACCATTCACCGCAGAGGTGAAATGATGACCTGTGACCAGCTACAAAAATCTCCATGGCAAGGTGACAGAACTGAACATGTGCTGAATCCCTCAGCCACTACAGCCCTTGACACAGGGAGAGATGCGTAGCTCAGTTGCCTCCAAATGACTACCCCCTCTGGAGCATCACCCCACTCTTCAAGCAGAATCCTTTGCGAAGCGCCGAATTTTTAACCTCAGGACGGAAGCTCTTTGTTCCTTACAGCCAAGAACCACCACAGCTCCTGAAGAGCATTTCCCCCCACAGTCCAGCAGGCAGCAGGGCTCACCTGGAGGTAGATGGCTGCCTCTTGGTAGTTCATCTCCCAGTTGTGCCGGGCGGCGCTTTGCTGAGCGCAGCAGTCCCCCGCCGCAGGGCTGGAGGCGTCATGGACAACGTCATAGCTGCCTCCATCTGCATCAGGACACAGGGAGAAACGTGCAGTCACAATTAGGCCAGCTGGGATTGATCAGGAGGCACTGGGATCAGAGACAGGCATCAGGACAGGGCAGAGCAGCCAGGAAAACTGGCAGCTTGAACGCTGACAAATTGATTCGTCCCAGGTAGGAGCTTTTAAGAGACACTCAAACTCGGCGCTTCGGCACGGGGATGCTCCCAGAAGATCATCAAAGGAGGCAGCATCCTATTTAATACAGTAAGCAGGTCTCCTGGCTCAGGAGATCTGTGCTGTCATGCTTGAAGCATGCTATCAGCACTCATAAACTATAACCAGGCAGGTAACAGCTCCCAGTCTCCAAGGATGTCCAACCCACAAAACAAAAGGTTTGCTGAAGGAGCACTGCCTTTGCACATCTCATGGTAGGAGAGGCCACGGAAGGATGGAGAAGAGGACTGTCACTGAAGCTGTCAGTACTTTTAGTAGAAAGCCTCATTTCTCACAGCACTTGAGAGTCACTAAATAATGCATCCTCACAACACCCATGGATGCTGATAAGTACCAACATCCCTCTGCTGCAAACAAACAGCAAGATTAATTTTCTGTTCACATTCCACAGATTAATTCTGAAACTTCTAAAGTTTCCTTCTCACCAGCAAAGCATTATAAAGCAATGCTTTACTGAACATTTGAACCAGATTTTATAAGTGAAGATTTCATTTAAAAAAATACAATTCAATTGCAAAAAGCAACTCTCAAGCAGAGCTACACATACATAGGGCATGTATATAAACTCCCCAACAATTGTCATTTTTTGCATGCTGCAGCCCCCAGTGCTATTAAGACACATGAAAAATATGCCAGAAGACAATTATTGTGCAAAAAGGGAATGACACCTGGTTTCTTCTTCTGGGACTTGGGTTTTTATTTTGTATGTTTGACAAAAAATACCGAGCAGTGAGACCTGCTTAGGGCCATGCATAAAACCTGTGGTGGAGCTGACCACATGCTCTCCAGAGTTTCAATCATTTCCCACACCACATGGTTGTTCTTGGTCTCAGTAGAGACTTCCCTCCTCCAGTGTCTCATGTTCCCAAAGTGGGTACATGTAAAATTGATCTTGCCAGCACAGAAGTGCTGATTTCCCCCTTTTTAAGAGCACAGGAGCTGTGGTGTGGCAGCTTGTTCTCTCTGTGTTAGAAGTTGTTATCTGAGAGTGGGCAAAAATTACCATGAGGTTCTTTTCCTCTCTCATGACAGCCTGTTGATGATTTGCTGTGACAAAATAATCCTCACTGAATTACTGATTCACTCTTTCTAGAACACCCTTTGAGTGGAGGAAGAGTCCATGCCAAAAACTCTGCACCCACCAAGAGAAATGGCACCATGTGCTTCTGGCAGAAAGGCAGAGTGGGAAGAAATCAGAACCCCTTCACCAACGCAGAGACACATCTGCCTCTTCCACCCTCAAATCAAATTAAGACAGCATTTCTCTGGGATTTGTGAAGACTTTCCAGATTGCACACTCAGATTGCTGAAAATCCTGTAGCATGAAGCCTATTTCTCTTCCTTGCTTCCCCCACACCCTTAAAATACCACTCAAAATCTGGACAAATGTTTGAATGAGGCCGATTCCTCCCCCACACCTCTTGATTTAGCACAGTTCTTGAAAAAAAACTGAATGATGGAGTTTTTATTTATCCACGGAACTGGAATGGCAGTCATCTGGTTTGTCTGCTTTTTAGCTAAAAGATGACAGCAATATGCAAAAATCAGAAGGGTTATATTAAGAGCTCTAAAAAGTTCTTAAATGTTATTATTTACAAAGCTTTTGTTGTGGATGTGTTTCACAGACTCCCTCCCACTGCAGCCTCAGAGCAAAACCTTTTCACATTTAATGCTTACCAGAGTTACAGAAAAGGAGCACATCATCATCAGAGCCTGGACTTTAAATTACAGCACACACACAATTTAAGAACATCAAAACACGCTGTGGCCAAATCAGCAAAGGTCTGTAGCCTCAACCTAAACACCAACACACTGTGCCCTGCCAAAAGGTGCCAAAACTACCTGTAACCCTGAAATAGTTTTCCTGCAAAAATCAACCTGTCTGAAAAGGATCAACACTAGGAAAAGACACACCACGGCAAAAACCCAGGACCAGGACCCCTCTCTGTGCTTCCCACTGAGGACTCACAGCTGAAACAGAAGAGATGTCCCAGTGAGACCAACGTTTCAAATACAAAACAACACTCAGAGATGCAAATCAGAAACAAAAAATAACTCTAGGAATCAAGATGTTTTCCTCCTGTCTAAACCAGGCATCATTTTTTCCAGGCACAGACAGGAGAAAAACGTTCTGGTGAAGTGTTCCAGTGGGGAGCTGCATTTTGTGGATCAGCTCCTTCCCCATCAGGTACCAGAAGGTTGATCTCCCCTCCCTGAGGCAGCAGCATCATCTGGGTAATAAATAATAATAAAAATAATAATAAATTTGAAGAGCAAGCCTCTGACTGTTTGCTTGGCAGCCCTCCAGCCAGCTAATTTCCTCAGCTGCTCCCATGATAACAATGACACAGACTAATGCAACCTCGGCTCGGCTCGTGCTGCAGAACATCCCCGACGGCGTTTACCATCAGTATGGAGTTCAATGAGATAGGAGGATCTCTCCACAGGGCTCCCGGAATCCTCCAAGTAGATGGCAGGCAGCTCTCTCCACTGCATGGCAGCCGGCTTGTGCTCGCAGCCGGGCAGAGGGAGAGACGAGGCAGATCCCAAGTTGCTCCCTCCCCTCCCCTCCCTCCCCTCCCAAAGCCGATCCTCGATTTCGCAGCTTCCTCAAGGGAAAAAAAAGCTACGCACGAAAAAAAGCTTCTCCTCTGCTCGCTGCAGAACGGAACGTTTCCTCCCCTCCCCTCTGAGGAAGGTGGCTCAGAGCTCAGGGAAATCGTTTCCCTCTCGCTGTCTGAGCAGCGGGGTGTTCCCCCCCAGGGCAAGTTTTTGGGAGGTTCAGCTGCGGGACACGAAGAGCTTTTTTAGGCAGGAGCGCGGTGGCAAAGCGAAGCTTCACGTGCGGCGCTCTCTTTATTTTTTTTTTTTTGGCATTTGGCAGAACTTGCTCACCCAGCTAACGGGGAAGGAGTGAAAGTGCTGAGTTAAGGCGCAGCGAGGGATCTCCAGCGCGCAAAAAGAAAACAGCTATTTGTGAAGTACAAGGGGCATGACAAAGGGAAGGGACCGAGCTGTTCACAGACGGCAAAAAACTTCCTTCCACACTCGCGTAACTTATCCCAGGCGTTTCCCTGAAAAGAAAGAGAGAGAGAGGGAGGGGAAAAAAAAAAAAAAAAAAAGAAAAGAGGAGGGGGAAAAAGGAAAAGCAAAACCAGCTGGCTGCTTACACAAGGCATCCGGAACGAGACTGCCGGGACTCCAGCATTTCCATTCAGTGCAGCAGAGCATGCTCCTGTGTAAATAGTTTCCATATGTCATCATTACAATAAAAAACAAAACCAAAAAAAAAAAAAACAAGAAAGAAAGAGAAGGAGCATAAACTTTCCAGAGCCCAAACCTCTCCCTCTGCAAAACAAATTCCCTGCTTAGGGGAAGGAAAAACCCTCCATGGGCTGAGAGCAAACAAATTCCTCTCATTCGGAGGAGCTGGAGGCCGTGGGGGACCTCGAGGGCAGAGCAGAGAGGGGAATAAGGGACAGAAAACATCCAGAGGAACCAGGGATAAATTACCCTTCCCAGCCAGCTATTGTATGTCAAACTGAAGTCACTCCGGAATTTCATGGGTTTTGGTGACTGCACTTGTTTAAATAAATAACAATTATAAAAATTATCCAACAAACCAGTAACCTCCTAAAAATTCAAAGAGTTATAACCCAGCTCTACAGGGTAGCTCTTACATTTGCCTCGGAGCTCCCCCAGTCTGGCTCTCATTAGCCTGTTTGCCAGATGTTCTGTTTTCTAGATAGCACACACTTTTTATGGCCTTGCACTGCAACAGACTGAGATTCCCTAATTACCTCCTCGACTGACTCCAAAGAATTTACTGGACTTACCGGGGCTTTCTCCTAAAAGGCTGAAAAATAATGCTCTTTCAGGTAATGTTGTTTTAGCAATTACACCTGTGATGACAGAACGCTGCAATCTGTGTGAAGGCAGGGCAGGTGACTTAAATCAGCAAAAATATTCTTATGGCTAAACCTGTCATTCATATTGTTTACACTTCACGTGTGCATGTAAGATGCAAGATGTGAGCTCCTCTAATGAGTTCCATGTGGAATATTTCTCTCCATAGGCAAAAAAAAAGAAATGCCAAGGACACAGGACTTCCGAGACGGGACACACCTTCATTCACATGGCCTTGCAAAGGGGATTCACCAAACAGAGCAGTGAGGGAGAAAAGCAAGGAAGGCATAACCTCCTGCAGTTGGGAAAGCTTAGGCTGTCCAGGACTTGTGCTCCAGGCAGCTCCAGTTAGCTGGTTATCTGCCAGCTCCAGGACTCCACAGAGCACCAGCTACCAGCCACAGAGAAGGGGAAGGACAGGGAAAGAGAGGGCCTAATTGTCAGTTAACCATCAGATTCCTTCTTAATTAAGTATATTCTGGCACCAACTTTGCCCTTTCTTTTCTTCCTGCAACACTGTAGGAACTGAGGTCTTACACTTACCTGGCTCTGGACAGAGCCATGAACCCCTTTAGGGAACACCTTGCCAGCTATGGTTTTTCACAGGAGTAATGTATTTTTCTATCTTTTCCAGGAGCACAGTCTGTCCAAGGCAAATGTGACTTCCTGGAAGTAAGCAAATCCTTTACAAGTTTAGTGGGAGAGCCCACACAGCCGTGCAACCTGAGCAGCACGAGGGTCCTGCTGGTAGGTGCCAGAGCCTCCAGAGTAGGGAGAAGGGCACAAACCATTCTGTGATCCATTCAGTCCCAGTCCCTCATCACCATGTGAGGGTGGGGAGGCCCTGGCACAGGTTGCCCAGAGAAGCTGGGGCTGCCCCATCTCTGGAAGTGTCCAAGGCCAGGTTGGACAGAGCAATCTGGTCTGGTGGGAGGTGTTCCTGCCCACGGCAGGGGATGTGGAACAAAATGATCTTTAAGGTCCCTCAAACCATTCTATAATTCCATAACTGTGGCACCTTTCAACTGGAGCCATTTCTTTTCAGGTTGTGCATTCCTCACTGGCACAGCACCTCCATTTCTTACACCCTCCAGCTGGACTGTATCTGTATTTAATTCCCAAACTCAGTCACATAGCCCAAGCTTTCAGTTGAATACAAACATAACCAGGCGTTCCACAGCACCAAACGTGAGCCCATGGAAGAAGGCAGATCCCAGCAGGATCAAAGGTGCTCTCGGGGTTCCTGGACCTCCTGACCTCACATACAAGACCCATCCCAGTGCAGGATCCCTGTGCTGGCTGAAGCTTCCAGCTCCCTCAGTGACTCTGCTCCCTGAGGCTGCAGTGAGGATGAACAAGGCTGCAGAATGACAGCACTCAACTTTCAAAGACATCCAAAAGCACTCCTCTCTCTTGGAAAGCTCTCACCATCTGAACCATATGGGACACTCACTACAGAAGACACAAATCCATGAAAAAACATGGAAACATGGTAGATGCCTCCCCTTCCCCAACACAAGCTGTGCAGGCACCTCCAGTCCCAAAGACAAGATTTTAATCAAGCATGTTGGAGTTGTCCCAGCACCAGTGGTGGCATTTTCCCTTCCAAGGGCTTACACGCCATGTAACTTCACCTCCAGAGGATTTATCTTCCCTCCCTGCTCCAATATAGCTGATAAGAAACTGCTCCTTTCCAAGTGCTGAGGTGTGAACATGTGTTTGTCTCTTCAAAGCCAGACTCACCTACCCCAGAGAGAAAAAAAGCTGGAAGCTGCCTGGAAGCACAGCTGGTCTGGCACTGGGCCACACATCTCAGAGGTGAGAGAGACAGACAGGGAAATCACTGCCTTTGCTGCTTGACTGCCAGTTCATCGCTGTGCCGACGGGAGCATCACAGGAATGATCTTTGTAGCCCAAAATATCCTGGTGCCTGTCCTGTTTCAGGGGGTGTTGTGGGAAGGAATTTAAGAGCCCTGGGGAAGTCTAAACAATTTGCTATCAGTTTGTTGCCTAGGAAAAAAAAGGGCATCTCCAACAGAGAGCAGTGCCAAGCCCTTCTGTTGCAAGAGAAATAATAATACCTTGGAATATTTCAAGGCAGCTTCACTGAGTTGTGCTCCTCCTTGGAGACAACGGCACAGCAGAAACATATGCAAAGGCCTTGGGGCTCTTTGTTTTACTGTATTCTCACAGCACTCACTCGCTGTGAGAAGCTCAACAAATAAAGTCACTTCAGCTTCCTATTTAACACAGAAAAGTTTTTCAAAACAAAAAAAACCCAACTATGAACGTTGCCACTTCCCGTTAGTGGCACGAGGCGACCGTCCTTGATCTGAGAACCCAGCGAGTTCCTGCGGCACCGACACGAGCTCACTTCATGCTCTCATCACCACTCTACAGGGAGCTGAATCCTTGGGAAGGAGGAGCAGATGTCCCTCAGCATGGTAAGTCACATTTTATATATCATTGCCTCTTATCAATCGTGCTGCTGAGCTTCTTATATCGAAGACAGCTTAAGCCCGGCGTTGTTTAATTAGGGGACCGCTGCATCCTTGCTAACATCTGCACTGCACACATGTAGAAACCTCCCACTGCACGAGCTAAACACGGTGCCAGAAGAGCTAAAGCGTGGTAGGAAATGGTTTTGTCCCAGCAGAAGCTCCAGCCAGCTCTTGCTCTGAGTGGGGCAGAGCCAATTAACCATTTGCTCCACGGCTCGGGAGGTGAGCCAGGATGATTCACTCAGACATTCACTTCCTGCACCACCCTGCTGGGGACAAACAGAGCCATTTGTAAGGAAGAATTAAAAAAAAAAAATAAAAAAATAAAAAGGCTTCTAAGAAAATAGGGATAATTTTACCCATCTACAGCAGCCAAGCTCGGTTGGTTGGAGATCCTCATCTGCTGCCTTGTCTCTCCAGGACACCTGCTCTCCTCTGATCTCATCCCTGAGTCACTCTGGGACTTGTTTTTTTTTTTTCCCCTTTTGAAATGTTACGTAGGAAGCTTTGACCTAGAACTGTTTGATCACAGGAAATTTTCCCTCCTGAATATGTGGCAGCAAGAGGCAGAGGGGTGGATCCCTCCTGTCTGGGATGTTTGGAATCCACAGTTAGGTTAATGAGGGACTTCAGTGGCTGAAGATGTCACCCTCAGAGAGGCCTTGACCCCCAAAAGCCTCTCGAGACTCACTCATACACCAGATCACACAGCTCAGGAGCTGCTGCAGGAGTCACCAGATCACCCAAGATCGCTCCTCAATCCACAGAGCTGCCTCCTGCAAGGATAACATTCCCTACCCCACTACCTCTTGCTCCCCAGCTGCACTGCCTTCCAGCAGCTCATGCAAACCATCCCCCTGCCTAAGCCCTGTTCCACAAAGCTGCTTTTTGACAGCTGTGGGATTAAATCCTGCACATGAAAGTCCATGAAATAAGGAGAGCTGGAACCAGGCTGGAACTCCTTCAATACGAGACTGTGTAACAACAGAGTTCCTCCTTCTTAACAAAGCTGCAAAGTCAAACCCAAAGCGTTTTTAATCAGCAAAACTCCCACAAAAGGATTGCATTAGGAAAATATAATTAAGAATCTCACTTGTATTAAGCCAAATTGCTGCCGGTTTCATATCCTTTATTTCTCATCTTAACAAATGAACCACCTCACCACAAAAAGGGAGAAGCCAAAGCCACAACAGAAGGATCACTTACAACCTTACATTATCCATCTTTTTAGCATCTAATATGCCCCATAATCTCGTCAGTCCGATCATATCACAGCAACAAAGGCTTTACACACACTGAGACAGCTCATTGAGGGGCTCTGTGAAACAACTAATGAATGGAAAAAACAACTGGAAATGGTGAAGTTTTTGCTGAGCTCGATGAAAAAGGGACAACCCAGCCTAAGGCTCTGGCTCATGAGAGAGGCCAGACATGAAATACACACACACACACATTTCTAATTCATAATATTTGAGGAAAGAGACAAAATCACAAACCCTCAGCTACAGCATTTCTTTAACGCATCCTGTTACATGAAGGAATTTCCTCTTTTTGTTCCATAAAGGGAAACTTGCTTTTAACACGTTAAAGATCTGCTTTGGCATCGGTAACAACACAATGTCAGCAGTTTAAGAGCATGTTCCTCATTTCAATTCTCCAAAGCAGAGCCTTTGGATTTCCCTGGTGCAGTTTGGAAAGATGTTTGATTAAGCTGCAATCTGGCCTCTTTAACAAAGGCAGTGTGCTGCCAGGTCTGACTGCCAGTTCCAGCCACCAGCAGTTCTCCAGGGAAGTCACAAAGTTAGGAGTGGGAAGCAGAGAGGAAGTGCTTCCCTTATGGGAGAAACCAATAATTTGGGCAACAAACCTCCTGCACAGCCACCCAGTGCTGGAGCAGGACTAGAATGGAGAAGGCACAAACAAGGTATGTGCCTTACTGATGGTTTTTTTTTTCCCCTGAAGAGAGAGGGATAGCAAGAAAATGACATGAATTTAAAAGTTAAATAACAAACTCTTAATATCTTACCATGACAGGCTGAGACCAATTAAAGTTATTTGTTGTGATACAGTGGTAATAAAGGAGGTAATTGCGTTTTGTGGTGTTAGAACACGACTCCACCACACTGGTTCTTTTGAAATACAGCACTGCCACATCTCCTCTGCCTTGCTGCTCAGCCAGGAAAGAGAAGCTGCCAACTTCAGGGGAGGACACATGTAAAGGAATAGGGAAAACCCCAGCCTCTGGTGCTCTGGAACTGTTCTCCACTAATAAAAAAAAGACTTTTGCACATTTGGTGGAAACCACTGCTGGCAGGAACTGGAGGTTATGTGGAATGGCTGGAGAGGAAGGAAGGAGTTAATCCATTAGTTTGACATCTGCAAACCAGCTGCCAGAGGGTTTTCCCTCAACTGCTCCTTACTTCCAAGTCCTACAGCCCCCATAGAGAACCACATCCTTAGAAAATGGACAACTTTGACTTCAAAAGCCTCCCAGCACTGCAGAACCCTCTCTGGCTCTTATGAGGTGGTTCCAAACTTGAACACACTGTCAATACGTGCATTATTCTGAATTTCTCCAGCTTCAACCAACACTTACCTTCAAGCCTCTGGGACCTTGGATGAGCTGGAGCAAAGTCACGAGAAACATGCCAAGCATGAACACATTGATCCCTCTAGAGCCAGCACGGATGGCAACATCACCTACTCACCCTAATCATTATCCCTCTTGGAAGGCCCAAGGAATACACTCTCCATCTCACTGGACAAGTGTCCCACGTGCTCACTTTCAGCTCAGGTGCTCATGACACCAGACCCAGCTCAACCTCTCTGCTGGCCAGGGCAGCCCCTCTCCACCTCTGTGTGACCCTACAGCTGGTCACACACACATCAAACAAAACCAAACATCCTCCCAAAACACTGTCAGTCTGCCTTGTGACCTCACAAAATCAGTCAGTTCATTACTTCAGGTTCATATGATGTTCACTTTTTCATAAACCCACACATAAAAACTGTCCTTTTAATCCATATTTTAGAAGGGCAACTGCTGTTTTCCCGTTATTTTGCCTGGAAATTTTGGCTGGCTGGCCTGCAATCTCCTGCCTGGTGCTAAATACCTTTTGGGGCTGGAAGAAAGTCCCTATCACAGTCATATCCAGACTGCCTCAGCTGCAGCCTTAAGGAAGTCATCTGTTGATTTTTTAAATGCTGACCTTTAGAATCAGATGTTTAATCTCTACTTTATTTACTGTGGGGATGGATGAACAGGCCACATGATGACCATGTCACCTGGCTTTTCAGCAAATATAGAATACATGTGGTATTTCTTGAGCTTCCCTGTAGTGTTCAGCCCTGAACTCCTGACAGGCCAATATCACTTAACATGTCTTTATTTCTCAATTCCTTTAGAGCACCTTTAATTCTGCTGACCACATTTCTCTTTTTGATTTTCTTCCAGTCCCAGTTTCTATGTCTTCACTTGATATATATTTATCTATATATCTTCTGTGTTAGCCAGTCTAGACATGCCTGTTCTGTGACTTTTTGCTGCCTCTCCAACAGCTTTAAAGCTCCCATTACCATTTTTGTTTTCTATGCACTTGTGCTGTCTCACAGTATATGAATCATTTTCAATGTTTTGAAATCTTCCCCTTTGCAAATGCTGAGATAAGGTCCTGCCACCAGCCCTGTAGTTGAAAATAAAGGGGCTTTGCCTTGGTCACTTCACCTCCTGCCCCAAATGCCAAAATTCTCCTTAGTAAGTTGCTTGTGAGTATTTATTTAACACAGGTAGGACCACGTTCCTCTTCAGCACCAGGAAAAACAACCAAATGGGCAACAAGCAGCAGCAGTGACTCACCACTCCCCAACTCACTGACCAGCTGGCCCTGCTGATTCACGTGGTGGGAACACTGCCTTTACAAGATGGATTATGCCACAGCTCTTGTGCCCCTCTCCAGGCACAGATCCCCTCCAGCCAGGGTGACTGTGACATGGAAAAAATGGCACAGACTGGAAATACTGTTCTGGCCCAAACTGTCCTCACCCTCTTCCTCTGGAGCCCACGCCCACAGCCAGAGGCCACGAAAGCACGAGCTGTGGTGGCATCCCTTCCTTCCTCCTACCACATCTGGTTATTCCTTAAATGACACAGCCAACTCACCAGTCTAATGTGACCCTGGGGAGTTTTCAGTGCTCCCAGTTCAGGACTGATCACTTAGTCTGCAGACATTTCTTCATTTGGTTAACGAAGAGCAGGAACATATTTGTGCATTTTAGGGAAAGTGTTAACAGGCCACATTGCTTGTGTGCCATAAACTTTCCCAAATCCACTAGGGACAGTGAAAGTGTTCTCAGAAAAACAGTAAGAGCTGGAATATAATACAGATGGTCAGACATTCCCAGGTGACAACAGAGACACACACGTTATATAGGAAATGCAAGAGCAGTTAAAAGTGTCCAGCCCCATAGAATTAGAGGGTTTAACGAGGCTGTGCAGAGAGATACATCCTAAATTTTATTCCCCCACATGGGCAGGAAAAGAAAAGCCTTTTGTTGCAAACAGACACGACTAGATCATGATTATAAAAGCAGCACTGGATGCTTCAAACCCCCACACTGTGATTCAAATCACAGCAGTCTCCTCTTGTCATCCTCAGGATCTTTCAGCAACCCCACAGTGCTGCTGTGCATCAACACCAACACACCTTTCCTGCTTCCCTCTCTCCCAGATGAAGGACAGGTGCAGGAGCTTCCTGCAGAACTGCTCACCGGGAGCAGATGGATGAAATCCTAAAGCTGCTCCTACAGCTCTCCACAGTGAGAGTAGCCATGTGAAAACCAGGCATCTTCTCCACATGCAAAAAGCAATTATGCTAAAAGACACAGGGAGAGAGCCCTGCGAGGTCCAGATCACAAGCCAGAGACATGGGAGGTGAGAGAAAGACCGATCAAATTCACCGCACTTTTCCCAGCTTAAGGATCAGAAATGGAGCGTTCTGCCTCATAAATTCTACTTCCAGCAAATTCAAGCTTAAATCCCCCGAAGGCAATAAGGAAAAGGCAATCAACAACAACTCTAACCACTTCACAGATGCTCCTGTTTAGTTTATACAGCACTTCTTACAGCATTCAAATGGGTAAAATGGGATTTCAACGCAGGGGGGCTGACGGCAGCAGGCAGGATTCCTCGGTGAAGACACCAAGGGCAAAGGAAGTTCTGAGAAGCATCATGTTGGTTATGATGAGTGAACTCAGCGTGCTCAGCCTTTGCTCATTTTAATCTGCCAGTAAGCAAGCTTGGCTAAACCGAACATCCTGCATCTACGGTGCCTTAAAAATCCACAGGAACCACAAAAATGAGGGGGGGAAAAACGAACAAACCGATGCGTTCCCTGGGAAGCCATGAAAAAACTAATCACTATTTGTTTCCAACTGTTGTTCCGCTTCCCGAGCCAAATGTTCCCAAGTCAGCTGTGGTGGCTGAGGAGTGACCGGTTAGAGCTGGAAAGTTGTCGATTTAAAACTGCAGCTCGAACACTTTCAGGCTCCTTAACGTCTTTTACAGTTCCAGGACCACCTGCTCGAAAAGCAGAGCCCTCCCATGCCATGGCACGTGCCCTCATCCCACCTCTTGCAACGAAAGCAATCAGCTCAGGGAGAAAACACCTCGAATACCCTGTCCTGTTCTCATCCCAAAAAGATGTGTGCTGGAAAAGAGGCACACAAAGGGCACCAGGCTGCCTCCCTCGAAGCATTAAGGTCATCACTCCTGTCTCCAGGAAGGCAGTGAGGAGCTTCCAGACCCCTTGTCCCCACCCTGCAGCATCCTCCCTAATTTACAGCGAGCGTGCAGGCAAGATGATCTCCATCCCCAGTGCTCTGGGAGACGACAAAGGAGAAAGAACCATTTGACTCCCGGATAATGGAACACTAACCCAAGTCTTCTCCACCTTGTAGACGCTGTTACCGGCTCAGATTTGAACAGCATGGGGCATTCAGGATGAAATCACTAGGAATTTTTTTCTTTTGCACTGCGTGAAAGAGTCAACAGTGCAGAGATTCTGTTTGACAGAGCATCCTACTGTGAGACACACAATGTGTGCATTGTGCAAACCGCTCTCCTGCAGAGCTCAGAAAACAAGGAAGGCTTGGAAAAAAAAACACCCTTGGTAACTGCAGCCCGTGATGCCTCCTGGTACTGCACTGGGCTCCTGGTTCTGCCTCTGTAGGCAGCACGTTCCCACAGCCACGGTGAGGATGTGTCCACACAGATGCTTTTGAGCTTTGGACAATGCAGTGCTGTTTCTCCTGAATGAAAGGTACCAGCTCTACCCTCTCAGGCAAGTATTTAAGCACAGCCCTGCCTTAAAAACCTGAATTCTCAGGTCAAGTGAGATTCCAGAGCAGGAACACATTTTTCACTATTTCTAACACCAACATCTCCCATAAAGCAGCATTTCCCTCCTTCCTCTGTATTTACGGAGCTCATCACCAAGGGAAACGAATTGTACTGAAGGAGAAAACAATAATCTCCTTATGTTTAGGGTGTTCATTTCCCTTTCCAAGATTTTCACCCCTCACTCATCTCAGAGGCAGTTTTGCTTCGCTTTGCTTGCTTAAAACACTCATTATAACTCATCTAGGCCAGGAAAGGATTAGAGAAGCCCTGGCAGAAGCTGCAGAATTCAAGGCTGTTAGGCTGGAGAAATGAGACTTTCAGAGGCATAAACAACAATCCAGCACGAAACTACCACTTGTGCTCTGGAAAAAAAATTCCTCTCTCTATAAATTTTAAGCAGGTACATATTAAGAAAAACGAATCATGCACAGCAATGCAAAACAGCACCTCTTCATAACAAAGGAATGAAGCCTACCTGTCTGTCCACTCCCACACCAGGTGTAATTGGTGCTTTCCAGGTGAGACTGTTGCCCACAGTGACATTAACTGACTTACCCCAGGTACAGGGAGGAGCTGCTCCAGCAGCAGAACCCGACTGCTTCCCAAAATGAGATCCCAGTCCTGTGGTCTGGCCATGCTTCACCTCTGAAGGCAGCAGCAGAAGCACTGCTGCTGGAACTAATGAAAGGCAAATCGGTAGAACTGGGGGCCATGACGTGAGGAAATATCCTGCCAGATAATCCAAAAGGCTGTTTAAGAGCCTGGCTGTTGGAAATCTTGGGATCTGCCAGGTCCATTGCAAGCAGTTGCTTGTTCCCTCATCCCTTATTTCTTCACATTAATTAACTACAGCATTTCATACCCAGTGCCCCAGCCCAAATCACCACCTTCAAAACCCTTACTTCCACACAAGGACCAAAACCTACAGATCCTGTAGGATTTATTAAATCTGCCAGATGGCTGACATTTAAAATGCCTCTTTTCCTCCAAAGGTAGCAAAGCCAGAATGCTTCCACAGCAATTGAAATGGTTCCTCAAGAAGCACAGCAGCTAAGAGTTTGTGTGGTTGCAGCATTTCCCCAAAGGTCAGGTATTTCTTCTCTGTTTCCTCAGCCCATTAGGAATTGTTTTACACCTGGAAACCTCTCTCATCCACAGATGGCACTAAAGGAAGTGGCAGTAGGAAGAAGGCAACAAGGATATCTGAAGAGCAGAGATTCATTGACTTTTTACAAGGACCAGGAGTGACAGGACAAGGGGGATGGCTTCCCACTGCCAGAGGGCAGGGTTAGATGGGGTATTGGGAAGAAATCCTTCCCTGGGAGGGTGGGGAGGCCCTGGCACAGGTTGCCCAGAGAAGCTGGGGCTGCCCCATCCCTGGAAGTGCCCAAGGCCAGGTTGGACAGGGCTTGGAGCAACCTGGGTTAGTGGAAGGTGTCCCTGCCCGTGGCAGGAGGTTGGAATGAAATGAGCTTTAAGGTCCCTCCCAACCCAAACCATTCTGTGGTTCTCTGGGACAATTCCATGACCAGATGAGCTGAAGCTGTGGACTACATGGACAGACTTACCCTCTCACTGCTGATACAAATGTGTTCTGGAACCAGATCCAACACAGAAGAGACTTTTATCACTTCAGGTTGCATTGGTTATCAAATACTTCAAAATCCAGGTGGCTCACATGCCTCAAAAGAACATTAACTGCCCCAAATCCTGGGCCACTCCCAAAAGCAAATGTCTACCTGGGGATTAGTAAAG
Source organism: Manacus vitellinus (assembly GCF_001715985.3). Taxonomy (NCBI): domain Eukaryota; kingdom Metazoa; phylum Chordata; class Aves; order Passeriformes; family Pipridae; genus Manacus; species Manacus vitellinus. The sequence continues at coordinate 2,090,636 of NW_021940671.1, read as the reverse complement.
GAATTTTATTTAAAGAAGACAAGTTTAGTGTACACAACATCCATTACTTCTGTAATTAGACTGTTCAGAACCATCACATGGGTCTCCACCAGCCAATTACAAAAAGAACAGCTTTGCTGAAAGTCCCTTCACACATTTCATCAGGGAACTGTGCAGACACCAGGCAAGGGCAGAGGCCCCCTCCAGCACTCTGGGAAGCACAGCACACTGTACACTTTCACAGGCACAACCAACAGTCTTTGGGCATTCCTCACCCACATTCCTCACCAAGCAAACCTGGGGCACTCCCCCCCCAGCCTCACCAACAGAGAAATCTCCTTTTCTTTACACACCTGCTCCTTCCCAGCAGTGACAGGCACAGGGGCACGTGTCAACAATCCCAAAAGGCCAGGCTGGCTCTAGTTTTCCTGACAATTTACTCTTTAGACAGCAGGAAGTGAGATTGCAAAGGCCCACCTGAAACCCCATTCAAAGTTATAACTTCCCGTTTTCCAACAATCCTTCTAGAAGACGTCTCTCTTGGCTGTTGCAGTTGCTCCCCCACCTCCCCAATAATTAATTTTTACCTCAATAGCAGAAGCAGTTGCTTTCTTGTAAAAACCCAGAGTTGAAAGATGACTTCTTCCCCCTGCCATCACCTATTGTGTGGGAAAACAGACAATATCCCATTGTTCCCTCTCCGACACTCGGAGCTGTACTTTCTGCTCTGAACACACTGAAACTCCACTTGAGCCCACAGCAATTTCCATGTGGAGGTAAAGGAGAATCTTGTACCTGATCTAATACAGGATAAATCAATGTGCACTCATTTATTGCTTATAGTTCCCATCAGCTCAAGGAGAGACACTGTCCCGGAGTTTCAAGGCTATCCAGGCTGCCTTTGTAGATGGAAAACAGACTTTGAGATATTTTGAGAACTCTGTTTGAACACTTCCCAGGAGTTTGGGTGAGGGATGGGAAATCACTAAACCCTGGCAGGTTCCCATCATTCTCAGAACACGATTTCGGGAGAGGCACCTCCCTTTTTGCCTCGCACAGAAATGCAGCTTCATGTTAGTCATTCACCTCAGGCAAGGTGCTGGGAAGTTTAATCAGAGCCTGTACAGCACTCAGAGATCCTCAGATAAGATGTTCCAGGGAAGGGCAGTGTCACATTCATTAGCCTGGACTCAGTGATGAAAGAGCTGCTCTCTGTCTCCTTCAGCTGCTGGAGCTTGAAAGAAGAATTACCCAGCACTGAAGTCCTACATGGTGTAGTCAGAAAACCACCAGCACCACAGGGACCACATTTCTCTGGCTGTGGTCTGAATTCCTGTCAGCTTTGCAGGATTCTGATCCTTTGTGGTGGCTGCAAACGGGAGCTCCCTGGAAGCCCTGTATCCCTGCACAAGCCAAGCAAGGCAGAGGTTTAACATTCCTCCCCATGCAAGTATTTTCTCCCATTAAGTGCTTAAGAGCTGGATTATTTGGGAGATTAATTTTTGCAGCTGGACATTTTGTCTAAGAATGTAATTTTCCACACAATTTTCTCCTTTAGCTTCCTTTTATTCTAACCCCCAGACATTGGCTTACCCAGGAGAGGACTCTTTTGAAAGCTTTGGAAAAGAATATCCACTCCTACACTTGGGTCCTTTCTTTTTACATCTGCTATTGCTTTTGGAAAACCCTGTTTCTACTTATTTCAACCCAGCAACTTGTCTGCACTTCCAGACAATCAACACCAAGAGTCCAAAACTACAAATTCATCTACCCAAGGACCCGATTGTAGGTTTTTTCTTTTAAAAGCACAACAAGTTCCTTAAATAACACAAGAGCTGATACACTGAACCACACAGGTACACAGCACTTAGGGAGGCACTTGTGACAGGAAAATGGATTAAAACTTAGGTTTGTGGATGCAGCAACACAAAACAAGAGTGAAAATTATGATCAACCACAAACGTGTGATTTAACAGAGGGCAGTTACAGCGACTTTGTCTTTCCCTTGGTGTCACTTGGGAGAGGACGATGGGTCCTTCACTGCAAACAGTCCCAGCCTGTTCTGGGGACACACTGAAATAAAAGCTCAACTCCTCAGGAGTTGATGGTGAGGCCCTGTAACGAGTGAGCTGCTCCTCCAAATTCTGGCTGAATGTTCTATTAGCAGAGTTTATGCAAAAGGAAGACAAAACCAGAAGGAAACAGCCTCCTGACCTTCCCTGTCTCCATGTCCTCATCATCACCCTGGGAGGCTCTGCCTCTCTTCAAAAGAACTCCTCACATACTCTTTTTCCCTGGGAAAGACAAGTTTCTGACTAAAAACACGACATTACACAGTTCTGTTAATGCCATTTCAGCCCTCAGCAGCAAAGGGGACGCAGAGCAGAAGGGACACATTTGATTCCTCACAGCCTCCACGAGATACAAATTCGCTGCATTTCACAGCAGATTTTCCATGCAGGCAAAGAGGAAAAGCTGCACCACACGTCCTGGTTTTTAAACAAGCTTACTTTTGCCAGTGATGGTGTCACTGTGCTCACTCACTCATTTAAGCTTCCCGCTTCTCAGAGATAAACTCGCCTTTCAAGTTGTCGGTGCCAGCCTTCCTCCTCTAATCCTCCATCCCACCCTGACTTCAGAAGGCTCCTTCCCTATCACTTCCACAGAATAAGCTTTATATTTTTGCAGCAAATCCAACTTTAACAGCGATTAAAACATAGGGCAAAATAAAGAGACGTTTCATTCGGAGAATCCCGGGAAATGAAGCCTCAGAACCCACACAGCAATCTTTTAAGAAGCGCAAAATTGGCCCCTAAACAACTTCCCTGTATTTCCAGGGAAGCAGATTGTGGAGTATTTTTATTTATTAATACATCCATTCTCATGCCTGTGCTTTAACACAGTAGTGTTGGCTTTAAGCAAACGTTAAGCCTCACCCCACTTCTTCTTTGAAGGGATGGGAGGCGGGGGGAAGAAAGAGAGAAGAGTGATTAAAATTAGTCACAAGGAATCCTATAAATACACCAGTGGATGGAGGAAGAATTATCTCTTTTATTTAACTTAAAAATAGAGAGCTAAACTTTAAAAGACAAACAGATGGGATGGAGCAAGGATGCAGCAGAGCTTAGGGAAAGTCAACTGCAGGGGTGGGAGAACAGGGGGAGGAGGGAGGAAGAATCTTTATTGTCTAAAACTAACTCTTGATTTGGGAAGTCACAGAAGGAGCAAATTAAGGGAACCCATCTGATTACAAGAGGAATCAAATCTCAGAGGCACAGAGGAATAATAAAGTGGATAAAAAAAGGATGCCAGGCCAGGAAACGATTTCTTTGTTACAAATGTTCAGCTTGTGGCACAAAGGGCTGGAACAGGATCACAAGACCTGTGCATGCACCTGCAATGTCAGCTGGAAGTCACAGGGATGGGGGGAACAAAACTGCTCAGATACATTCAGTGACACAGTGCAAACCAGAAACTCCCTGAACATGCTCAGACACATCTCTGTACCCATCCAACCTGCTGCAGGGTGATGGCTTTAATGAAGATACAAAAAAACCCAAAGCTGGTGAGGGATGGTGGCTTTTGTTTTTCCCCTCCCAGTGCTCACAGACTGGCTCTGCCCCACTGAACACCTGGGGCTCACACCAGCAGGAATAATTGTCTAAAAGTACTCCAGGTTGTTTGATAAGAACACAGTAAAAACGTTAAAGGCATTTATCGGCCCATTATCACTTTTCTTACTGCAAAAATCAGAATGTAAACTAAGAAATGAGCAAAACAACAGTCGTAAAGGACAGATGTTTATAGGAAAATACTACATGAGGTAACTGCAGTGGGGCAGTGCCAAGGGAAGGAGACGCTCAGGGACAACGTGGAGGAGGGTTGGGCTTAAGGTCACACAGAAACCCAAAAATGTGTGCTAGAAACAGCACTGGTAGGACCCATCCAGCCCCTTCAGTGTCACACGGAGCTGTGAGCAAACAACCAACACAAGCAGCAACTGCCTGATGTGATTTTCTCAGGCAGCCCCGGGATGCCGAGAGACAACTCCGAGAGTTTCAGGCCCTGGCAAGCACCAGGAAGAGCAACCACCACAAAAGAGACAGACAAGTGGGCAGGGAATGACAAAGGGATCTTACTTTCGTTAGGCAGCTCCTCCCGATCCAGGTCATCCAGAGGGGCTGAGGCAGTGCTCCCGCTGTCGTCCAGGGTGAGGATGAGGGGAACGTCGTCGTCCATGCTCACAGCCATCCCGTCCCTCCAGAGGCTGCAGCTCCCAGAGCTTTAAATAACGCCTTTTGCAGTCCCACTTGTGAAACGCTCGTGTCAAAACCTATCCCGGGAAAGTCCTCCATCGGGGCTGCCTTCTGGACACAGGGACATAACACTACACGCACCCATCTCTGGATACCACAGTTCCAAAAGGAGATCGACTTATCTGCTTTCCAAAAAGCAAAACGCAGGACGCCGGGCTCGACGTGTTTATGCCAAAGCTGAACTCAAAAAGCGAGGTCCGGGCTGTCTATCCCAGCCAGCGCAGGGCAGCAGGGAAGCAGGAAAAGCGTTCCCTGGCAAACTCCTGACCCCTCGGCACCAGGGGCAGCGGGAGTTGTCGCATCCGGAGCCAGCATGGTGCTAAGTGTCCCCGTCACACATGGCTCTGTCCCCCGACGAGCCCGCACGCCTCGGTCCCAGCTGGGGACGGGAAACAGGGAGCCCCGGAGGCCGCTTGGAGTCCGCACACATGAAGTTCCCGTGGGATATTTTTAACTGCGCGATGCCCCACAAGGTCACGGGTTTCTCTAAAAGGTGACGGGGAAAAAAAAAAATCAAGCGGCCCAGCGGCCAGCGCCGCAACGGACAACCCACACCAGCTGCCCCTGCCCGGCGGGAGGGACACGGGACGGGCTGTCAGGGAGCCCGCCCGGCCCGCCGCCTCCCGGCCCCCCGGCCCCGCCAGGCCCTCCTCCACCACTCGTAACACCGGCCTGCCGCCTCCATCCCCCGTGCCCGCGTGACCCTCCGGGACCACCCCGAGCCCCGAACACCCTCCGGACCCCGGCCCGTCCCGGCCCCTCCCGAACCCCGGCGCCCGCAGCGGACCCGCGGGCTCCTCAAGCGCCCGCCGCGCGCGGGCCCCGCCCCCGCGCCTCCCCATTAGGCTGCCTCGCCCACGGCCCGCCCTAAGGGCGAGCGTTCGCATCTCCCGCAATCCGCGCGCCGAGCCCGGCCCCGCCCTCTGCGGAGGACCCCCTGTTGATTCCGCTCTCTCCTCCTTCCATCGCGCATGTCGCCTGCGCCATTGGTAGCGCGCTGTCCCTCAGACAGGCGGCGGGCGCTGATTGGTCCGAACGCGTGGTGTGGGCGTGGCTTCGGGAAGAGATTCGTCGAGAGGCACTGTCACAGATTGCTTGCCAATGAGGCCCCGCCCCCGTGGGTACAGAGGAACGGAGAACCTGGTTGCTCCGGGCAACGGCCGGTGATATTTCGGACCCGAGGGAGCTCCCTGGAGGACCTCGGACCGGGATCTCCTTACCTCAGAGAACAACCCCCGTCCTGGCTGGACCGAGCAGACGCCCCCCAGGGGACCAACAATTTCTACGCTCCGAGCAGTGGGCCAGGACAATCCCCCAGGGACCCTCCACACCAGATTCTAGGGCTGGGCCACCCCAGATTCCCCACGCTCCAAGAGGGACGTCCCTGTTCCCAGGTTCCAGTTCCCGTTGGCTACAGGGATCATTGCGGCCCCGAGGACGCCCCAGCCCAGCCCCGCGGATAGAGCAGGTGCTGTGAGGGCCCCACCATGGAACACACATCCCAAGGCCCCGGGATTCCATCCGTGCCTGATGAGGTGAGGATTCCCAAGCTGGAAGCGAGCAGCCTGTATAATGAATAAACCTGTTCCAGTGGTCCGGGCTGAGCGTTTCTCCCACAGGCAGCCCCCAGGACAGTCCCTCTGTGCCCAGTCCTAGTGGATTTTGACACCGGCAGGACTCCTGTCAGTGTTAGGAATGGGTAGGAAAAGTCTCTGTCCAGCTGGAGCATCCCCCTTGATATCAGAGCAAAGCTGTCCAATCTTCAACTACCCACACCTTTGCAGCCCACCTGATTCCTCGATGTGCCCTCTCCTTCTCGGTGGTATTCCCTTCACCCTCCAGGGCTGGATTTACCAGGACAGTGTGATGTGAGATTCCAACAACAGCTTGCAGGAGCTGGCTCAAAGTTCAAGATCCCAGACCAAGTGGGAAGTGATGCATCATTAGGAATGGGAGCCACAGGCTTCCCCAGCAGAGGTGTTGACCTACGGGACACAACCCCACACACCTGTACAGGAGCACTGAGAAGCAGCACTGGCTCTCAGGAAGGTCCTGCAGGAGATTAAACCTGTTGCAGTGCTGCAGATCAGGCTGTTCCTCGTGCCAGGCAACCCCCTGGCTCCTGCCAGCTCCTGGCAGGGTGCACATGCTGGTTTTTGGGGTGCCCCTGCTCCACTTCATCACTCTGCTGATTTCATCAGAAGGCAGCCCTGCAGCAACACAACTGCAACCCCCAAGCAAGCAGCTTCTTCACAGGACCACCTTTTCTCCCCATCCCCTGCCTCAGCCCCAAAACTCATTCCTCAAAGTGCTGTTCCAGGTCGGAGGGGCTGCACACCAGCTGCTGCAGATCTCCACACACACACAGGTGTCTGTGTAGAGAAACAAGGGAGCTGGTCTGGGCCAAGCAGAGCAAAGGTAACACTGCCCACACACCAAAACGTCTTTTATAGTTGTTTGTAGCACCTAGGGCTGGGCACAGGTGATTTTGAAAGCTCCCAGAGCAGCTGGTACTTTGCTGAGAGACTCAAATCAAAGGAGCCAGAGTTGAATGAAAGGTGGAAAGTGAGATTTATAGCAGTGCTGAACAGACAGAGAAATGAGAGCAGCAGCAGGCAGGAGTCCCAGCTTGATTCAGGCCTCTGTATCAACAACTCCTGCATCAGTGACACTGGAGAGGGTGGATCTGGAGCTAGGAAAACAATGAACATTCCCCCTGCCTCGTTTTATACAGATTTAATGGGGTTTTTTTCCACACAGGCACCAGTTGCAGCAGGCAGGGCAGGCCCAGCAGTAATGGAGCAGCTTTTGCTCTTGTGCTGGGCTGCACAGCCCCAGCAGAACAAGAAGACAGAGCAACAGTAAAGCACCCACGTGAGTGAGAATCACAGAACAAAATGCAAACAACCCATATAAACCCATTTCTATTCCACCAACATTGTCCTCGTGGTGTAAATAGTGAGGAACTGCCAGGTCTGACCTCCTGGAAGCCCTCAGTGACACCCTGGGACAGGAGAGCGTGTGGTTGATGTAATGGACTCTGAGTTTTCCCTGCTGATTCCTTGGAGCCTGAACACAACAGGAGGAGCAAACTGGCCATACAAGACCCTGTCAACTTGTTTTTCAGATTAAATCTCTCTTCATTTTAAGAGGCTCCACCTTTCAAGGTCTCCAGCTCCCCAATATGGCACTGGTTCAGTTCTCTGCTGTTGAGATTTTGGGGCAGTTACCCCAGTGGGCTGATGATTCACTCCACTGCATCCAACTCATCCCCCTGCTGCTGAGGAACAGTGTTCCTGCTTTTCTGTCTATCCTCAACCCTCTTGTCTCCATCTAGTGTCCAAATCACACCCGGATTCTCTCCCAGCCCACAGCCTTCACAGGTTGCACATCACTGTGCCCACATTCCAAATTAAGCTGAGCAGGCTCAGGTTCACCCACAACCCCTCTTCTAAGAAGGCCCCAGTTGTTCCATGTCCCTCCAGTTTTTACCCAGGTGGAGAAGAGCTGCTGGACTGCCACAATGGGAAGTGTAGGGAAAGATCCGAGAGCTTGAAGCTAATCCCAAGGACCCTCACTCACCTTCTCAGGTTTTAACAACATCAGGCTATTCTTGCTTTCTACCTGCCAAAGGTGGCTGGAGCACCAGGCCCAGGAATGCTGGGTCCACTAACCCTCCTCCTCTGCTGAGTGCCACCAAACCCAACTGTCCTTGGCTTTCTGGGGGAGGTTCAAAGGAGCATGAAAGGATTTAGACCTGGCACCTCTTGAAAAGTCCTGTTCAGGCACACTTCCTTCCTTTGGTCCCTTGGGAAGGCTCAGTTCAGCAGCCAGGGGCAATTCTACCCAGATCTGGGATAGGTAAAAGGATCCCTTTGTAGGGATGTGCTGGAGGAACCTGCTCAATGCCCTCAAGCTTGCAGGAACTGGTACCTGCTGCCTTGGCAGGCTGAACCAGAGGTACTTTGTGCTGTCTGCACCCAGGAAAGGGCTTGTCCCCAAGGAGAAACACACCGTGCTTACCTGCTGTTCCTGGACACAGCAGGAGACTGAGTGGGATGGGAGGGATACAGCCACAACCTGAGCTGTAAAGCCACAACACCCACATCCAGAAAAGCTGCCTGTTCCAGACATTCCTCACGCTGGAGACGAAGAAAAAGGGAGGGGGCAAGAAGGCCAAGAAATAAGCACAAAATCCCTGCAGGGCAGGCTCCTGGCTGGCTCCAGCTCCACGTGCTGGAGTGGGTCAAGGCAGAATCCTGCTGCTGCTCAAGATGCAATAAAATAATTTCTGGGGGCAGAATGATGCTCTTTAACCTGGCTCAGTGTGTCCTGGGGTGTATTGGAGTGTTTCCCTTTGCGTTGGAGGGAGTTACCAAACTGCCAGGATTGGTAACTGTATTCCCTGAACCTCATGGGCTCCTCCTCACAGCCTCCCTCCCCAGGGAGCAGTGACTGCAAACCCCAAGTCACCCAGCCCATGTCCTTTATCTGCCTCCCCACCTACATTCCCACAGATCAAGCTGCTCTTTCCCACCTCAGGGATGGAAACTGAGGAGCTGCTTTACTCAGTCTTTGGAGATGCCCAGATGGCTCAGCAGCATCCCACAGACCAAACATGAGGTCCCAGATTTGTCTTGGATCATTTATTTGGTGACAGCATGGCACTGCTGTGAACAACCCTCAGCACAAGCCATAGGGTTACGTGTCCACTCAGCAGCTCATCACCACGAGCTGCCAAAATCCCTGCAGCTGGTCCTCCTCTGTCACAAACCCCACCCAGCCTGAGGCCATCTCACCACCAGCAGGATGCAGGGTGATGCCATTCCTCATCTCCAAACTCATCCTCCTTTCTCCAGACTTGCCAGAGGAGACCTTAAAGCGTCGATGACACGGAACAAGGACAGCAGGGAGACACCAAGGCTGTCAGGGCTGGAGCACACGTCCTGTGCACGGAGGCAGAGGGAATGGGGCTCCTTCTCTGGAGAAGGGAATGTTTTGGGGGGGGCTAAAAGCAGCCTCCCAGTACCTGTGAAGAGGAGGTGTCCATGAGGGCTGGGCCAAGCTTTGTGCTCAGAATGAGAACAGACACAAGCTGAAACAACAAAGGCTCTGACTGGATATAAAGGGAAAGTTTCTGCTTCGAGGACAGTGGAGCAGTGGGAGAGGGGCCAGAGAGGCTGTGCAGCCTCTACCTTTGGGGGTTTCCAGCACCCGACTGGATAAAGCCAAAGCTCACCTGCCACAAGCAGGAGGTCGAAACAGGGATCGCCTGCATTCCCACAACCACAAGTGATCCTGTGATTGCACGTGACAGGCAGGACAGAGCAGGACTCCTCTCCCCAGAATTGGTCAGCAAAGGTCCCCTTTGGGACCCTCAGACCTCAGCTGCCCTGGCTGGCCTCACCTGGGACCCCCACCCCGGTGGCACCCCCTGCTCCCTCTTTTGGGAGCTCCATGAGCTCAGCCCTGCCTGTCCCCACCGCTCTGTGCTGTCACTGTACCTGTGCGTGGTCCTTCTCCTGGATGGGCCTTGGACTACCCTGTGGGCACTCCTGTCTCTGACTTCCCAGCTGGACTTCGCAGACAGCAGGAACCCGACTCGTTACCACACCTCATCTGATGACAACTGGACATCGATGGAACTGGCTGTTCCCACCAAGGCCACCCCACTCTGGTACTGTGGGGTTGTGCCCTCCACTGCCCTCCAGCTCCTGGCTTGTCCTCCAGCATGGAACAGCCCCATCCTTTGTTTCCAGCCACAGAAAAGCGCAGGGTCCTCACAAACTTGGTCACTGGGAGGTCTCAGGTAGTTCTAAGGCTGTTATGTACATCCAGAGGGGCATTTGGCATCACTTCCAGGGTGGTCTGGGCTTGCAGCCACCTGCTGCCTTGCCATTCCTGGCCACAGGAGGTCCGGACAAGCTTTTGGACCTGCCCCTCATCAGAGGGCCTCCGGAGGAGGCAGGGGTTGTCGGAGCACTCTGGTTTTTCCACTTTTCTGTCCCGAGGTTGTCTGAAGCCAGGTGAAGCCTTTCCAAGGGGGCGCTGAGCCGGCTGACAGACTGGGAACGTCCTCTGACAGGAGGTCCCCAGCCTTCGGAGCAAGGATTGCTCTCGGGACACTTCCAGCCACCGGATTTGCCCCTGTGGCCGGGCTCTGAGCCCGCTGCGGCCGGAGGGGCAGAGGCCGGCGGGTGCAAAGCGACGTCTCAGGGGTGTCCCCCTGGAGCGGGGGGAAAGGCCGGGCTGGTTTCGAGGGGCGGGCGGGGGGCTCCAGAGCAGCGTATGGAGCTTGGCTATGTCTTGTTTCCTCATCCACGGAGCTGCCCAAGCGGCACCCTGGGGCTTGGCACCGAACAGGGACTCGTCGCAGAAGGACGGAGCGTGGCTTCGGGACCTTGGCGGGGCGACAAGCGGAGAGACACGTGTTGGTTAGAGCGGCATCAGCGGGACCCGAGCGGGATGGGGAGGGACTCACGAGGGGGGGAGAGACCCCTCCCCCCCGTGGGAGGCTGAGAGTCGCCACCAAATCCTCGGGAGCCACAGACCCCCTGCCACACGCGTATGAAGCCCGAAATGTCGGGACAGCGGGCTGGTGGGCTGCGGGGGCCGGGGCGAACAGGACGGGGGCGCGGGGGCGGGGGAGCAGGAGCGGGGGACGCACCCCGAGCCCGCCGCTCACGCCTGCACTGATCCTTCGCCGGGAGCCGCCGCAGCGGAGAAGCCGGGGAGGCCGCGCCAGGGCGGTGCGAAAGGCAAGGGACGGTGACGGCATGAGGCCGGGCTCCGCCGCGGGGCGGCGCACGAGGAGCAGCGACTGCGTTCCACGAGATAGTGCGAGTGGAAGGAGCCGTGCCCGGGGCGGCGGGAGCCAGCCCGCAGCGGCGGGCGGGCCGGCGGCGTGGAGCTGGAGCCGCCGCCTCGGGGCGTCGGTCTCGGGTGCAGCTTCCCGCCGCCCGCATGGCCGCGGGCCCCGGGCGGGGGCGGCCGCGCCGGCCCTTCCCGCCGCGCGCCTACGTGGTTCGCCGCCGGTCCGCCAATGGCGCCGCGCCCGCCGTCGCCAGCCGGGGAGCGCCGGTAGGCGGGGAACGGGGGGAGCCTGGGGAGGGCCCTGAGGGTGTGTGGCGGTGGTCCGCGGCTACCGGGCGCCGTGCCGTCCCCGTGGCCGGTGTCGCTGCGACTCCGGTGTGCGCGTCCTGGCAACCCCAGCGTTCCCCAGGTGCCCGTGGGCCCCCGGTCCGATGTCGCAGTTGCCGTGTGCCAGCGTCCCCAGTACGGCTGTCCCCATTCGCCGCTGTCCCCAGTGCGATGTCCCCAGTGCCGATGTCCCCGGTACCTGGTGTCCCCAGTGCCGATGTCCCCGGTACCTGGTGTCCCCAGTGCCGATGCCCCCAGTACCTACCTGTGTCCCTAATGCCAGTGTCTCTAGTGCCAGTGTCCCCAGTGGCAGTGTCCCCAGTACCAGGATCACTAGTACAAGTCCCCGTTGCCAAGATCCCCAGTACCAGTGTCTCCAGTACCTACCTATGTCCCCCTTGGCCATGTCCCCAGTGCCAGTGTCCCTGGCACCCCCTGTCCCCAGCATGGATGTCCCTGCCCTGGATGCCGGCAGTGCAGAGCTGCAGTGCCCTGTGACACCCATCCCCACAGGCGTGTCCCCAGGTCCCCGCGCCCGCCCTGCCCGCCTTCCCTACCGCTGCCGAGGAGGACGATGGCGCTGACGCCGAGCTGGACACCCAGGCCATGGTTCGGGCACAGAACCAGAAGAAGAAGAAATCCGGGGGCTTCCAGTCCATGGGTGCGTGTGGGGCGGGGGACAGCTGTCCCTGGGATGGGGACTGTCCCCTCCTGCCCACGCCCCCTCACCTGTCCCTGTCCCTTCAGGCCTCAGCTACCCCGTCTTCAAGGGCATCATGAAGAAGGGCTACAAGGTGCCCACCCCCATCCAGAGGAAGGTGAGCGTGGGGGGCGGTGGGTCCCCTCCCCGAGGGGTGGCAGGGGGGCAGTGGCAGTGACGGTGATGGCACTGTGTCACAGACCATCCCCGCCATCCTGCGCGGCCGGGACGTGGTGGCGATGGCACGGACGGGCAGCGGGAAGACGGCCTGTTTCCTCATCCCCATGTTCGAGCGGCTCAAGGCGCCCAGCCAGGCCGGGGCACGTGCCCTCATCCTCTCGCCCACTCGGGAGCTGGCCCTGCAGACCCTCAAGTTCACCAAGGAGGTACAGGGGACAGCAGGGGCGAGCGGGGACAATGGGAGCGATGGGTTTGGTTTCCAACATGCTTCTTTTTCACCCTTAAGCTGGGCAAGTTCACAGGCTTGAAGACAGCCTTGATCCTGGGAGGAGACAAGTAAGCTGTCCCTGTGTCCCCCTCTGGTCCCTGCTTCCCTAAAACCTCCCCAAAACCCTGTGAGGGGCTGAGCTGCCCTGGACCACTTCATCCTCTCCCCTCTCTCACAGGATGGAGGACCAGTTTGCTGCCCTGCACGAGAACCCGGACATGTGAGTGGGGCACAGGGAGGGGATCTGGTGGGGAAATGGCCCCTGGAAATGATATCTCCTCTCTAGGGATATCACTGATGTTTAGAGCCAGTGTGCCTGAGGGACGTGTCCTGGTGTTCCCTTGGAGCATCTTCCTGTGGAACTTTGGGTTGGAGTTGGAATCTGCTCCCAGCATGGGGTGGGGACACTGTCGCCTCCCCAGTCCTGTCACCACCTCTGTCCCCACAGAATCATCGCCACCCCCGGGCGCCTAGTGCACGTGGCAGTGGAGATGAAGCTGAAGCTGCACACTGTGGAGTATGTGGTGTTCGACGAGGCCGACAGGTCAGTGGGGCACAGGGGGGGCCCGAGGCTGGCAGTGTCCCCATATGTGTCCCTGCAGTGGCAGTGAGGGACCTGCCACATCCCACGTCCCCTGCCCTGCAGGCTCTTCGAGATGGGCTTTGCTGAGCAGCTCCACGAGATCATTGCCCGGCTCCCAGACTGCCACCAGACCGTTCTCTTCTCCGCCACACTGCCCAAGCTGCTCGTCGAGTTCGCCCGTGCTGGTGAGGAGCAGGGGGCAGGTGGCACTGGGGGAGCCTGGGGACAGGGACATGGCACGGTCCCACAGCTGGGCTGAGCCCAGCACTGACAAAACTGAGCTGGATTAACGCTTGGTGTCCCCAAGCCCCTCAGTGGGGCTGGTCCCAGTAGCACATCCCACGTGCGACCCGTGTCCCGCGTGTCCCACATCCCACAGGCCTCACCGAGCCGATGCTGATCCGCCTGGATGTGGAGTCCAAGCTGAGCGAGCAGCTCAAGGTGAGACGGGCCTTGTGCTTTGTGCCCGCACCTCCTACAAGCCACTTGCTCCTGAGGAGGGGACCAGGGTGGCAGGGCTGGCACAGGGTGGGGCACAGGGCTGAGCGCTGCCCTCCCGTCACAGCTGGCGTTCTTCCACGTGCGCGGGGACGACAAACCGGCCGTGCTGCTCCACCTGCTCCGCAGTGTGGTGAAGCCCCAGGACCAGACCGTCGTCTTCGTGGCCACCAAGCACCACACGGAGTATCTGAAGGAGGTAAGTGGCACTTGGAGGTGCCTAGGATACCTTTCCAGACCCACATGGGGTCTTCAGCCATGGATATGGCTCCCTGCTGGAGCTTCTGCCGCTGTTTCAGTGGCTTGAAGAAGAAATCCCAGCATATGTGACTGTGGAGGTGCTGCATCCACCTACCCCTCAAAGAGGTGGAGCACAGTGGGATTTGGGTGTCTGAGTGGGCACCCTGGAGCCTCAGGCCCTGTCTGTTGGCTGAGGGCACATGCCCAGGTGGGATCCCGTCTCTCTTCCTCCCCTTCCCCAGCTGCTGACGGCGCAGGGCATCCGCTGCACCCACATCTACAGCTCTCTGGACCAGACCGCCCGCAAGATCAACATCGCCAAGTTCTCCCAGGGCAAGTGCCCAGTGCTGCTGGTCACCGACGTGGCCGCCCGCGGGCTGGACATCCCCATGCTGGACAACGTCATCAACTTCAGCTTCCCCGCCAAGGCCAAGCTGTTCCTGCATCGTGTCGGTGGGTGCCAGTGCCCCACACAGGGTCCTGGGGGTCCCTCAGGGGGACGGGGAGGGTGTGAGTGGGCTGTGCCTTGTCCTCTGTTTTCCCCTTCCTTGTGGCCTGCTGAGCTGGCACCGGTGTCCCTGGCTTGGGGCGGGAGGTCGCCATGTCATGACAACAGGGGACAGGCTGGAGACAAAGCAGTGTCAGGAGTGTACCCAATGTCCCAATTGGACTGTGGGAGCTCTTGAGGGCAGAGCTGGCACCTTCCCTTTAGGATGGCACTGTGGTGGGCTCCTTTTTGCCCCTTCCCCAGCCATGCCCACCTGGTAAATGTCACGTGCATGGGCTCCCAGGGACACCAGTGGGTCCCTGTCTGGGTGGGGACAGGCCAGGCTGGCACAAGGTCTGGTTTCCCATTCTCCTCCTCCCCTTGCCAGGTCGCGTGGCCCGAGCTGGCCGGAGTGGCACTGCCTACTCACTGGTGGCTCCTGATGAGATGCCCTATGTCTTCGACCTCCACCTCTTCCTGGGACGCCCGCTCATCCTCGCTGGAGCCCAGGAGATGCCTGCTGGTGAGGCAGGCAGTGGCTGCGTAGCCAAGCTGGGACAGTGGCCACAGGGCCACTGGGGCATTACCCTTGGCCGCTGCTGGAGTCTGTGGTCTTATGGTTGACCCTCACACAGAGGGGCAATGCGGAAAACGGGGTGTTGGGGGTGTTGATCGAGCACTGCCAAGCCCCCTGGGGCTGCTCCGATAAATCCAGGGTGGATGCTGGGGAGGTGACACAGTGTCCCCTGTGCTGCAGATGCTGGTGGGGTCCTGGGCCGTGTCCCCCAGAGCCTGGTGGATGATGAGGAGTGCCTGCTGCTGACGGACCACGAGGGCTCGCTGGAGCTGCGCAGCCTGCGCCGCGTCGCCGACAACGCCCAGAAGCAATACCTGCGCTCCCGGCCCGGCCCCTCGCCCGAGTCCATCAAGAGGGCCAAGGACCTGGATGTGTCCCAGCTGGGCATGCACCCGCTCTTCAGTGAGTGCCTCGGGGGTGCCAAGGGAGGGGACCCCCTTGCCTTTGCCAGGGAACTGATCTGTGCCCCTCTCCGTGCCCGCCTTCCCCAGGCACTCGCTTCGAAGACACTGAGCTGGAGAGGCTGAAGTTCGTGGACAGCATTAAAACCTACAAGTCCAAGGCGGTGAGTTGAGATGCCTGGGTTTGGGTGGGAAGGAAGGTCCGTGTGGCTCACTGGGAATCATGCTCCCACCCTGGGGGACAGACAATCTTCGAGATCAACGCCACATCCCGGACGCTGGCCAGCACCGTCATGAGGTCCAAGCGGCGCCACGACAGTGCCCTGATCGAGAAGTTCCAGCGTGGGCAGCAGGAGAAACGGGCAGCAGCACTCAAAGGGCAGTGCCCCACCCCGCCTGGGCCCCAGGATGGGGAAGGAGAAGGAGAGCAGGAAGACCTCCAGGTAACAGGGTCATGGACACAGGAGCTGCTGCAGAGTGGCTTTGGCCCGGTGATGGCAGCAAAATTGTGCCCCCAAAATGCGCCATGGCTTGGGGGTGGTGCACAGACTTGCAGGGATGCTGGGGGGTTGTGGCTCCTGCAGCCCCTCCACTGTCCCCATGCAGGACGTGTTCTCCAATGTGGTGGGCCAGAAGCGAAAACGGGGCCAAAGGGGAGAAGATGGTCCCAGGAAAAAGCCACAGCCGGCACAGCAGGTCGAGGACTTCTACATCCCATACCGGCCCAAGGACTTTGAGAGCGAGCGGGGGTGAGTTTGGGGCGGGCTCCTGCTCCTGTCCTGTCCCAGCCTGTGCAGGGGCCACTCTCATGACCCCCCTTGCAGGCTGAGTGTGGGCGGCGAGGGCAGTGCCTTTGAGCAGCAGGCGGCCGGGGCTGTCCTGGACCTCATGGGCGACGAGAACCACAACCTCAACAGGAGCAAGCAGCTGCTCAAGTGGTGAGTGGGGTCTGGCCATGGGCTGGGGGCAGAATTAGGGCTGGGGGTCCCACCACCTGGTCTCACTGCACTCCCCTCTCTCGCAGGGACCGCAAGAAGAAGCGGTTTGTGGGGCAGACAGGCCAGGAGGACAAGAAGAAGGTGCGGACAGAGAGCGGGCGCTACATCAGCAGCTCCTACAAGAACAACCTGTATCCTGCCTGTGGGTGCTGCTGCCTGGGTCCGGGGGCTGGAGGGTAGTGGGGGCTGGACCATGGCAGCTGTTTTTTTTTGGGTTGGGGGCATTGGGCCCTTGCTCCTACAGATTCCATCCCCTGCGGGCAGGGGCGGGGAGGGAGCACGGTCAGACACCACAGCAGGTCAAGTGAGGAGAGTCTCCACACATTCCCTTAACCTGCCCGTCCCAGCTATGAGAAGTGGAAGCAGAAGTACAAGGTTGACGAGCGGGATGAGGATGACGAAGGCCATCACAGCAGGGAGCAGTTCAGAGGAAAGCACAGGCGCGGGCACGGTGAGTACCCAGAGCAAGTGACGGAGCCTCACGTCACCCCCCCGGCTCTGTCCCCCACCCTGAGCGTGGCCATGTCACTCTGCAGGGCCCACACAACCCCCAGCCCAGAGCAGGGTGCGCTCAGAGCTGAAGAACAAGCAGCAGATCCTGAAGCAGCGCAAGAAGGCGGCCAAGCAGCGGTTCCTGCAGAGCGGGGGCCTGAAGCGCCTCAAGGCCAGGAACCGGCAGCGGGTGCAGGAACTGCGGCAAATGGCCTTCGGGCGCCGGGCAGGCACCACCAAGAAGGGCAAGCTGAGGAAGAGGATGTAGGGGAGAGGACTGTGCCCCCAACACTCCCCCCACACCTAGGCTGGGAATCAGGGAAGGAGACAGTAAAAACTTGGCTGGTTTTGCATCCCGACTCTTCTCTGACCTTGCTCCAAGCATCATGCCTGGGGTAATTCCTCCTCCCTCAGGCCACCCCCAGGCGCAGTCCTAAAACAAGTGAGTCCTGCATCTCCACAGCTGGGATGTATTTTGATGGGAGACACCTTCGGAGATACCAACAGCAGCTCCCTGTTCCTGCCCCAGAGCGGTGCCACCCCAGTGTGCCTGTGCCACAGCTGTCCACGTTGCCTCTCGTCGTGGAGTTAACCAGAGAGCAGCCTCCATCCCCAGGGGTCCTGTGGCTCCACACTGGCCCTGGCAGCCTCCCCCTAGCCCTGGGAGCAGCCAGGCGTTCCCAGGGGCTATTCCTGACTCCAAGACAGCCTGGCACCCCTGTGGCGCAGTGGGTGCCTGCTGATGGCACAGATGTCAGTCAGGTCTCGCAGGCAGAGCAGCAACTGCAGAGATGGGAGCCTGATGCCACAGCCATCCAGGGACATGAATGTCCCTGTGTCCCCCAGCCCTGCTGCCCAGGGGAGAGGGCTGCACTGACCATGTCCAACTGGGCCTCGGTGTCCTCCAGGGCCACATCCATGGGGATCCTGAGCCGTGCGGTGGAGAGCTGGAAGAGGTTCAGCACGGCCAGCTTGATCTGCCCCAGCAGCAGGGTCTTCTGGGTGGCTGTGCTCTGGACACGGGCCCAGCAGGACTCCTAGGGGACAGAAACAAAGCCTTGGCTCCCCCCCACCACTGCCCTGTGTCCTCCTGCACCCCCCAGGCCAGGATGGGGGACCCAGGAGTCCTGGCTGTGTATCCCCCCATGCAGAGCTGCTGATTTCTGGGCATGTGTGGGGACCCTCAGCTCAGCCCAGGGGGTGGAACCCAGCATACCACCACCACCACTTTGGGCATCTCCCCTCTGCAGATACCAGGGGTCTGTACTGCTGCCCCTTTCCCTTGGTGGGGGGTCCTGGGTCACCCCATATCCCCTCTTACCCACTGGAGCACGTCTTGGTGGGCAGCCTCCAGGTGCGTGTGGAGCTGGGCCAGCTCATTCTTGGTGCTCAGGAGCTCAGTGCTCATCTCCTCCTGGTACCACTGGAGCCGTGCCCTGCCCTGGGCCAGCCGTTCCTGCCCAGCTTCTGCCTCCTGTGCCAGGGCTGCCCGTGCCTCCGCCAGCACCCCAAAATGCGCCAGCATGGCCGGCACATCCTGGAACTGGGCAGTGGGAGGGGCGGGCTGAGAGGCTG